>NW_026014799.1:135000-202500 GCF_020379485.1 Brassica napus | reverse complement strand
CTGGACATGCAGCCAGCCATGTGGAGCACGAGGTGCCGCCGTGCATGCGTCCGGAGCCATGCGGAGCGACACACGGGAGGCCACCAACCTGAAGCTGATTGGTTGGTGTCTTCTATAAATACCCCACGACCCCTGCTCATTTCTTCACATCCAGACCTGTGTAAACCAAATTAAAAACGTGAGAGAAAAGTAGAAAAAGAAAGCAAGTGATTCCGAGCTATTTCGAGAGTTTTAGAGAGTTTTCGAGATCAGTTCTCCATTGATTTCGAGTCATCGCCTTGGGAAGGATCTGTCCAACTGAAGGCCAATCAAGTGAAGATCAGATCAGATGGGAGTCAAGTCAACGTGGCTATAGAGAGAGAGAGAGAGAGAGAGAAAGGAAGTGATCGATTCTAGAGTATGGTCGATTCTGAAGACCGATACTCCACCGAGAAGGCCAGTTCCGTCCAATCGGCGATTCTCTACGATTGTGACGCGGAAGCTCTGTCCAATTCAATTCGTCCAAGCCAGTCATATTATATGATGGTCAAGTGGAGGTGCTGCCCAGAGTTAGTTCAGAACCACGGGTTCAGATCAGTCGAAGTTCTGTTCGATACTCCGCCGGGAAGTCCGAAGAACTGTCCAAGAGCTAAAGGAGGTTCTGTCCAGATCAGGCCGTCCAGTCCTGTTAGTGTCTTCATGATCAAGCCGAGGGTCTGTCCAAGTCGAGGTCAGTTCAGTCCAGTCCAGTCAAGGTGTCCCTTGGGTTTTGGCCAAGTCCTCTTCGATCAACCAGCAGCTTCTCGCCTAGAACACTGTGAGTTGGTTTGTTTGAATTCCACTTGGAATTTAGGGTAGATCGAGTCTGCATATAGATTAGAATGATCACGTTATTGAATGGTAGAGTCCTTAGGGTTATTTTATTTATGGAACCGGACTCAGTTTAGCAAGGGCTAAGCTGAGATGAATGGAATTAAGACTGAGTTAATAACCTGACTAGGACTAGGGCTAGGATGCATCATGTTTTCTATTATTGCGTGTTGATATTGTTGAGTGCAGGTTCCCGTTATCTTTAAAGATAGTTTCTCAGCGGGAGGCTGGACTATCTGGGTAATTGATGTGGTCATCAGATCAGCAACTGAACCGGAGGTCAACCCAAAGCCCTACTCAACCAGCCAAGGCGCAAACCAGGACATACGTGCACGAAAAATGCCATATCTTACAAACCAGGAGGGTTTAAATCACGAGGCTAATTTTTATGGATTCTACACTCAAGAAGGAGTCCAGGCCAATTGGAATTGGGCCAAAATATTCACGGAGCAAGACGTTATGAATTTTACAACTCAGAGGTTTCTCAGCCTGTCCATCTGCGAGTATCCGACTTTAGAAGGAGATTTAAGCTCAAGTAAGGAGCGGCCTGAAGTAAATCCCGTCATCAAATTCAAGAGCATTCTTTCAGCTTTCCAGAAAGCCAAAGATCAGGAGAAATGGACACGGAAATCAGAAGATATGTTCAATTTGCCAGAACCGGTCAAACCAGTGCTACACTCGCCTCAATTGGAAGCTAACCGGTTCAATCAGCTTCAAACCAGAAATTGGCGACCAGGAGATCATTTCAACCAATCAGGAGGTATTCCAGAAGTCCTTAGCTGCACCAGAACCCAGGAGATCAGTCGGTTCAATGGAGAATCACTTAAATCAAACCGGAGCTATTTATGGAAAGATTGGACAATCTTTCGGTTTGATCCATTCCAAGCAATTCCAATCCAACCAGGAGAACCAGACGACGTCCAGACTAAACCAAGACATCCAGGAGACATTATACAGGAGCCAGAAGAGTTCTACAACTTCATCCCATGCACCAGCCCACATAGGAATAAGAAGATCCCCATTATCACCAAACTGCCTTATTTGGAGTCTCTTGCATTCAAACTCCAACAGCTCTTTTTCTACCAAGGCAAGGACGAGATCAGCATCTATCAAGCATTCAAGAAGGTCCCAAGAAAGCTCTCTTATCCCCTTAAACCGTCCAGGTTCAAGAAGAATCAAGTTTCTCACTTGGAGCCAAAATCCCATAAAAGGCTCCAACGGCTAGTTTCCGATTTTGTTAGTTTGCTTGATTTGTTTCCTTTCTTTTCTTATTATGAACGTTAGAATTAGTTTCCAGAGCATTATATAAGCTCTTAGATAGTCATTGTAAAGAGACACCCTTAATCACCAAGTTAATAGAAAGTTTATTCAGTTTTATCAAAGTTGTTCTTTGTATAAAATATCGGTCTTTAGGATTCAAAGAGAGATTCTTTGTTGTCTTATTGATTTCGTGAGTCTAGTTTGTTTGTGAAAATCAAACAAGCTCAGTACACAGATTGAGAGAGTCAATCACTTCGATCCATCATTCCATCAGATTGAGAGATTCAATCAAACCTTCCTCCGCAAATCCACTTCAAGCCATCATTTGATCAAGCTGAGAGTGATACACATCCAGCAGCCTGATTCCATCCTATCCTTTGTTTATTTATCTTGTTTTATTATCATTATCATCATCATCTCATTTGTTTTCATATTTGTTTCTGTTTGCATTATAAAACTCTAAAAACTCATAAAAATCGGTTCTCTTTGTTTTCAGGTTTAAACCTTGGTTCCACCATTTTTATCAATTCGTGGGTTACCCCCCCTGTGCCTACAACATTTTTGGTATCAGAGCTCAAGCTCCTGACTAAGGTGATATCTATCCTTGCATCATATTTCATTTGCTTGCATTTGTTTTGTTTTTATCTAAAACCGAAAACCCATAAAAACAGTCTTTTGCTTCAAGTTTTTGTTTCTGCATATTTTGTTCTTGCTGTTCTTATAAACCACGAAAAAGAAAAAGAAAGATGTGTTTGATTCATATTACTTGCACTTAGTTTCGAAATTCTTGTTAGTTTCCTTTTTGTTTTGTTTCCATAATCAAAAATCCCACAAAAATTGTCATTTTGAATTTGTTTCCTTTGTTTGCATATCCTTAAAAAAAAAAAAAAAAAAAATCATACTAGTTATTGTTTCATGCCATATTAGTTGGTCCATTTCGTGATTGCATCAGAAAACCAAAAGAAAAAATATTTATTGCATAGTTACTTCATTTCGGTTTATACTTGCATTTTTTCGGTTTAGTTTAAATTAGTTTTGCATTGTTCATTGCTCTTATGCTTGACAAAAACTTCCCATACTTCACTTGATCTTTGAGATTGATTTCAGGGAGCAATGGTAGGAGAAGAACACGGCCAAACCCTAGAGGCCACACTGAGCCAACAACTAATAGCTATACAAGAGCTCAATGATAAGATTGCTCAGTTGGGAAAAAGGAATAAGCCACAAGGCCGACGACCACAACATGGAGAAAGAAGATTTGGAGATGCACCAGAGGCTGGCTATGTTGAGCCTAAGCCACCAGATCCTTCATGGATCACCTCACACCATACTTCTTCAACTTATAAATACTTAACTCATTCATATCTTTATTTTAAATCAGTTAATGAAGTTAAGATTTATTCCTTTTCAGGTAGTAGTTGGCCAGATGATTATTTATCATGGGAAAGAACCATGGATGATTGGTTTTCATACCAAGGCGTGCCAAAGAAGGAGAGGCTAGCTCATGCCATCAAGCAACTTTCCGAAAAAGCTTACTCATGGTGGAAAAGAGTAGATAAGACACATGGTAAAAGTCCAGAAGAGGTTGTCACCAACTGGAAAGATCTTAAAGATGTTATGATCAGGAAGTATGTGACTACACTTCCCACGCAAGAAACCAGAAGAAAATACCCAAGGAGATTTTCAAATGGTGTGTCCAAAGAGGCAAAGAAAGTTGTGCCACAACAAGGCCATAGGAGCTTGATTTATCAAGACCAGATTCGGCCAAGCCAGATGCCCACGGTTTTATATGATAAATACCAACCTTATGAGGTCCCAAAGTCCATGGAGAAGAACCTTTTCAGCCCAGACACATTGGCTAGACACAAAGAAAAATCAGACAAACCAATTCTTCAAGGAAAGGCCAAGGTAAGTCCTATACTTGATAAATTTGTTTATAACTCATCTCCCACTAGTATGAGTCACTTGTCTTTGTCCAAGAATGTTAAGACAGGTCCTGAGGTCCAGAAAGACACGAACTCAACATCCTTGTTGGAATCAAAAGCTGTCCATGACTTAAGGAATAAAGAGATTCCAAGCCCAAAGAAAGAAGAGACAACAAGCCAATGTAAGTCTTCTAACTCTGAAAATTTAAAAGATCAGACATGTTATAGATGTCATAAAAGAGGACACTTTGCTGTAGTTTGTCCAAGTAAACAAGTATTGACTGAGACATCACTAGAAAAGAAAACAGATTTATCTATAAAGAGTGATAGTCTTATTCAATCTGATTTATTAGCTCAAAATTCTTGTATGATGCACTTGTCTTTGTCAAAGGGTAATGTAACAGGAACTAAGAAGCAAGAATTTAAAGAAGAAGAACCACCAGGCGTGACTCTTGAGATGGACCAGAAGATTGTTCAAGAGACAATGCAGTCCATATTGCTTAAAGAAGCAAAACCAAAACAATGCCAAGGTAAGGCTTTAGAATCTCAAAAGAGAATGAAAGCTGACTTGCTCTATCTTGGTGCAGATTATACAGTTTCGAGGTCGAAACCTTGTCAAGAGGGAGGGGATGATGTGGTCATCAGATCAGCAACTGAACCGGAGGTCAACCCAAAGCCCTACTCAACCAGCCAAGGCGCAAACCAGGACATACGTGCACGAAAAATGCCATATCTTACAAACCAGGAGGGTTTAAATCACGAGGCTAATTTTTATGGATTCTACACTCAAGAAGGAGTCCAGGACAATTGGAATTGGGCCAAAATATTCACGGAGCAAGACGTTATGAATTTTACAACTCAGAGGTTTCTCAGCCTGTCCATCTGCGAGTATCCGACTTTAGAAGGAGATTTAAGCTCAAGTAAGGAGCGGCCTGAAGTAAATCCCGTCATCAAATTCAAGAGCATTCTTTCAGCTTTCCAGAAAGCCAAAGATCAGGAGAAATGGACACGGAAATCAGAAGATATGTTCAATTTGCCAGAACCGGTCAAACCAGTGCTACACTCGCCTCAATTGGAAGCTAACCGGTTCAATCAGCTTCAAACCAGAAATTGGCGACCAGGAGATCATTTCAACCAATCAGGAGGTATTCCAGAAGTCCTTAGCTGCACCAGAACCCAGGAGATCAGTCGGTTCAATGGAGAATCACTTAAATCAAACCGGAGCTATTTATGGAAAGATTGGACAATCTTTCGGTTTGATCCATTCCAAGCAATTCCAATCCAACCAGGAGAACCAGACGACGTCCAGACTAAACCAAGACATCCAGGAGACATTATACAGGAGCCAGAAGAGTTCTACAACTTCATCCCATGCACCAGCCCACATAGGAATAAGAAGATCCCCATTATCACCAAACTGCCTTATTTGGAGTCTCTTGCATTCAAACTCCAACAGCTCTTTTTTCTACCAAGGCAAGGACGAGATCAGCATCTATCAAGCATTCAAGAAGGTCCCAAGAAAGCTCTCTTATCCCCTTAAACCGTCCAGGTTCAAGAAGAATCAAGTTTCTCACTTGGAGCCAAAATCCCATAAAAGGCTCCAACGGCTAGTTTCCGATTTTGTTAGTTTGCTTGATTTGTTTCCTTTCTTTTCTTATTATGAACGTTAGAATTAGTTTCCAGAGCATTATATAAGCTCTTAGATAGTCATTGTAAAGAGACACCCTTAATCACCAAGTTAATAGAAAGTTTATTCAGTTTTATCAAAGTTGTTCTTTGTATAAAATATCGGTCTTTAGGATTCAAAGAGAGATTCTTTGTTGTCTTATTGATTTCGTGAGTCTAGTTTGTTTGTGAAAATCAAACAAGCTCAGTACACAGATTGAGAGAGTCAATCACTTCGATCCATCATTCCATCAGATTGAGAGATTCAATCAAACCTTCCTCCGCAAATCCACTTCAAGCCATCATTTGATCAAGCTGAGAGTGATACACATCCAGCAGCCTGATTCCATCCTATCCTTTGTTTATTTATCTTGTTTTATTATCATTATCATCATCATCTCATTTGTTTTCATATTTGTTTCTGTTTGCATTATAAAACTCTAAAAACTCATAAAAATCGGTTCTCTTTGTTTTCAGGTTTAAACCTTGGTTCCACCATTTTTATCAATTCGTGGGTTACCCCCCCTGTGACTACAACAGTAATGGTTTGATTGTATTGTTTAGTATTGATATTATTGTTTAGTAGTTAGTACTAAGGGTCTTAGGCCATATAGGCCGGACTACTGGTACTACTGGTTTGTGTTGTAGAGTTGAGTGTCTAGTTAGGATCTGGAACTTTGGCTTTAGGTTAGGTTCTAGATTGAGTTTGTTTTGTTGTGAGTGTGCCGACAGTATGTGCGTGACCCGCCCATACTAGGCATGTGTAGGGGTGATTAGTGTTTCCTCGGCCTCGTACCCAGCGGGTTCAAGGAAACCCCTTATTCGCTGGATCGGGAAGACTCAGACGAACGGTGTCATGTACTATGGCTGAGTATTACACGACGGTGTAATGTGGCAGTGACCCGAAGGACTGTGGGCTGTCGCGCGGTGACCCGAAGGACTGTGGGCCGCGGTCGGTTGAAAGTTCCTTCTTCTGGCCTTTGTGGTAGGAAGATAGGATATTGCCGATAGGGAGGAGGAACACGAAGTCACCAGGGCCCAGGTTAGAGTGTTGTGTTAGAGTGTCGTAGAGGGTTATGGAACCCTCGAGTTAGTGTAGCACCGATATACGGTGTTACAAGTTAGATCGAGTCGTAGTTACTCATAGTCTTATTAGTGTGATTGTGTTTGTGGTTGATTGATTTGCTTGCAGGTTCTGACATTAAGTCCTAAGTCTGGCTTAGGTACCGGATTAGGCTTGATGTGTATTTTGTTAGTGTAGGCCTGACGTTGGCCTATATGTGTTTGAGTGATTGCTTGTGAAGGGTGGTGGATATTAAAGCTATGCGGTATCATTGGTTGGCCGATCATGTTCTTGTTTGATTGTTGGTCGATCGGCCAATGGTATTTGTATAGTCTAAGTGTCTAACACTACATGAGTACTGAACTCAAGCGTATATATGGTTAACTAGGGATTGCTTGTTGACTTGTTTTAATGCAGGTTCCCGTTACTTGAAGCTAGATCATGGCAGGAGGCCAAGTCTAACTTAGTAACGGTTTGCTTAGCCTTAGCTTTTATTGCATGCTACGGCTAGATTGATTGTTATTTTGGGTTGTCTGGGTAGAGTCTAGGTTGCGGGTAGAGGCCGCCAGCTCACTGAGTAACATTAGGTTATTCATCCAACTCCGTTGTCCTTTTTGCAGGTCGCTTTAGGTAAGGATGATCGGATAGCTTGGTGCTGGACGTTAGGACCGCCGGTGTAGATTTTCATGCCTTTTGTAAACGGTATTGTGGATTTGTGTTTAGTTGACTCGATTTGGCATTAGGCCGGGACCGGTCTCGAATTATATCAATGTATGGATATTTCTCGAATCAATAAAGTAATTGTTTTATATGCGCTTCATGAGTACTCTGATATTTGACTAGTCCGGTCTAACACAACGTTAGGTCATAGTACGAGCCTTAGGCCTCGATCTAACGGAAAATGCTAACTCTAGGTACGGGTTGCAAAGCCTTATGCCTTGACGCAGCGGGACGAGTTAGTGGATGAACTGGTCTAGGTCGTGTATTAAATCTTGTGACTCTGACCGGATCGTCCCTAACCCGTCACGTAGCGCTTCCGGACCATGGTGCTGGGTTGGACGGTCAGTCATGTTCTTGTTTGATTGTTGGCTGGCCGGTTGGCTCATTCATCTCTAACCCTGGGTGATGGACGGTCGATCAGTCATGTTCTTGTTTGATTGTTGGCCGGTTGATCGACCATATGTCTAGGACGGTTCGGGGGTGTTACAGAGGTGGTATCAGAGCATGGTTTCGTCCATGCTTCCGGAACTCATGATTTAATCGGTTTTAAATATTTATCGAGTCAAAATGAGTCACAAAAGGCATTAGGGAAACCGGTCACGTCCAGCGATAGGATTTGTGGTTTTAGGAATTTGGATTGAGATAGTGGAATCTAGAACTGTTAGGTTGCTTGGGTAGAACTGTTAGGTTGCTTGGGTAGAACTGTTAGGTTGCTGGTTAGAATTGCGGTTAGGTTGCATTGTTAGTATTTGCTGGGTTAGTGGATTATTTGATTAATTGTCTACTAACTTGCATGTTAAGTGTTCTTTTGAGTTGCAGCGAGTAAGTATGTTTGCTGATCGGAACTTTAAGGAATGAAAACCTTAAAGTGGAGGGAGTTCAAGGCCAAACCCAAACCCGAAGCGAAAGAGGAGAGACAGATTCAGAGAACTGGGATGTGGTATGGACTGGACAGATGGGAAGAAACAAGACTTCGTTGGGAAAGGACTTCATCAGTATCTGGGAAATGAGAGATCGAGGAAATGGTTGGAGTAATCAGAGGCGCAGATTGGCAAGATCGTATCATGAGAAATTAGTTGGGCAGCAAAGTAAAAGCTAAGAAGAAGACGCAGTGATCATTCAAGTGAAGATTTATGAAGATGATTGTGGTGACATTGGGAAGGACACTCAAGGGACAGTGAAAGGCAGAGTGAAGAGATATGAAGACGATTATGGCGACTTTAGACAGTATACACAAAGGGACATGAGCAAGCAAAGTAAAGAGTTATGAAGACGAGTTGAGATTAAGTGAAGCATGAGAAATCAAGAAGTGAAGAAATGAAAGGATTCAAGACCGAGGAAATGCATGGAGATGGATTAAGATGGAGCGAGTTCAGAATCAGAAAATCTAGAAGAAGACTGAAGAAATCAAGGGGAGATATCTAAGGCCAACCTATAAAGAAGCACATCTAGTGATCAACACAAAGTTATGAAATGAGGAGTTATGGAGGAGTTGTTATCAAGGTGGAGCAAGTTCAAAATCCAAAGTGTTTATGGAGATCCAAAGAAACCGAAATAAAGGCGAGCCAGCAAAGAACCATATCTTATGACCAAGACCGCAAAACGAAGTTATTCAAAAGCTGAACATCATCACTACACATCAAGGAGGAACATTTCGTGAAGCTAAGCAATTGCGCAACTAAGAATTCGAGGACGAATTCTTTTAAGGGGGGGGAGAATGTGATAACCCGCCCTTTGGGATAAAATGGTCGAGAGAGCAAAAGTCAGAATCCAGAGCCGAGCTTTTGGGAATCAAAGCAATTGAAGGAATGTTAAGTTTTGATCACTTAAGACTTAACATGGATCGAAGAAAATAGAAGATTGGTCGAGCATCAACTTTGTGGTTGAGTCGCGGGCAATACAGATCGATCTGGAAATTTGAAGTACAAGAAGGTCGAAGAATGGATTGTGAGTGAAGCATGAGTTGAGAAAAGCTGCTCTACCATTGTTCGAAATGTCTTAGATTGATCAGACGGCAGTTTTGGAAGAATCACATTTTTGAAGCACGACGGTTTAGAAGCTCGACGTTTTTGAAGATTGACGTTTCTTCATCGCGAAGTTTTCTCGGAATATCTTCGTATCAGTAAAATATTATTCTGAAGACATTATAAGTCGGAAGAAGGACGGGAATTAAGCAGGACGGGAAGCAAGCACGACGGGATTGAAGCACGACGGGAAAACCCAAAGTTGGGCGAAAACCCTAATTTCGGTATTACGAAATTCTTTGAGGAAGCCGGAGGCTCGGGAAATATTTTTAAAGGATATCAGACATCATCTGTAGTTTATTAAAAATATTCAGAGAATCAGAATGGGAGCGGAAAATATTCGGGATTGATCGCGGGTCAGAAATTCACAAGAAGGGTCGAAATCGCGCAAAGAAACCGGGAAGCTCGAGGTGGCTTGATCAGAAGGGATAAGAACGTGGTGGCAACTGTCTAACCAGCTGAGTGTCAAGAGAAGCTCGAGGTGTCGCCGTGCATGGAAGCTGCACATGCAGCTTGACATGTAGAAGCACGAGGTGGATCGGCCAAGCACGAGATGTCGCGACGCATGCAACCGAAGCATGCTGATCGACATGTGTGTGATGCTGTGGCGCCTTGCATGAGCTCCACTCATGCAGCCTGACATCTGGGAGGAGTGGTGGCGTCCTGCATGTTTCCTGGACATGCAGCCAGCCATGTGGAGCACGAGGTGCCGCCGTGCATGCGTCCGGAGCCATGCGGAGCGACACACGGGAGGCCACCAACCTGAAGCTGATTGGTTGGTGTCTTCTATAAATACCCCACGACCCCTGCTCATTTCTTCACATCCAGACCTGTGTAAACCAAATTAAAAACGTGAGAGAAAAGTAGAAAAAGAAAGCAAGTGATTCCGAGCTATTTCGAGAGTTTTAGAGAGTTTTCGAGATCAGTTCTCCATTGATTTCGAGTCATCGCCTTGGGAAGGATTTGTCCAACTGAAGGCCAATCAAGTGAAGATCAGATCAGATGGGAGTCAAGTCAACGTGGCTATAGAGAGAGAGAGAGAGAGAGAAAGGAAGTGATCGATTCTAGAGTATGGTCGATTCTGAAGACCGATACTCCACCGAGAAGGCCAGTTCCGTCCAATCGGCGATTCTCTACGATTGTGATGCGGAAGCTCTGTCCAATTCAATTCGTCCAAGCCAGTCATATTATATGATGGTCAAGTGGAGGTGCTGCCCAGAGTTAGTTCAGAACCACGGGTTCAGATCAGTCGAAGTTCTGTTCGATACTCCGCCGGGAAGTCCGAAGAACTGTCCAAGAGCTAAAGGAGGTTCTGTCCAGATCAGGCCGTCCAGACCTGTTCGTGTCTTCATGATCAAGCCGAGGGTCTGTCCAAGTCGAGGTCAGTTCAGTCCAGTCCAGTCAAGGTGTCCCTTGGGTTTTGGCCAAGTCCTCTTCGATCAACCAGCAGCTTCTCGCCTAGAACACTGTGAGTTGGTTTGTTTGAATTCCACTTGGAATTTAGGGTAGATCGAGTCTGCATATAGATTAGAATGATCACGTTATTGAATGGTAGAGTCCTTAGGGTTATTTTATTTATGGAACCGGACTCAGTTTAGCAAGGGCTAAGCTGAGATGAATGGAATTAAGACTGAGTTAATAACCTGACTGTTGGGGTCAAAAACGGTTACGACGGAATTACCACCCGAAAATCCTCAGAGATCGTATTTCCGAAAAAGTTAGTAAAAGAAGGGATGTAATTTTCGTAAAAATAACCTATACGAGGTTATTTCTACGAAGAAGTATTCTTTGGGATTCAAACCGAACGATCATCCCGCTCGGTCGCTACGTAGCGACCGAGCTCGAGCCAAAGCTCGGTCGCTACGTAGCGACCGAGCGATCGTCCCGCTCGGTCGCTACGTAGCGACCGAGCTCAGCCAAGCTCGGTCGCTACGTAGCGACCGAGCGATCGTCCCGCTCGGTCGCTACGTAGCGACCGAGCTCGAGCCAAAGCTCGGTCGCTACGTAGCGACCGAGCGATCGTCCCGCTCGGTCGCTACGTAGCGACCGAGCTCGAGCCAAAGCTCGGTCGCTACATAGCGACCGAGCGATCGTCCCGCTCGGTCGCTACGTAGCGACCGAGCTCAGCCAAGCTCGGTCGCTACGTAGCGACCGAGCGATCGTCCCGCTCGGTCACTACGTAGCGACCGAGCTCGAGCCAAAGCTCGGTCGCTACGTAGCGACCGAGCGATCGTCCCGCTCGGTCGCTACGTAGCGACCGAGCTCGAGCCAAAGCTCGGTCGCTACGTAGCGGCCGAGCGATCGTCCCGCTCGGTCGCTACGAAGCGACCGAGCTCAGCCAAGCTTGGTCGCTACGTAGCGACCGAGCGATCGTCCCGCTCGGTCGCTACGTAGCGACCGAGCTCAGCCAAGCTCGGTCGCTACGTAGCGACCGAGCGATCGTCCCGCTCGGTCGCTACGTAGCGACCGAGCTCGAGCCAAAGCTCGGTCGCTACATAGCGACCGAGCGATCGTCCCGCTCGGTCGCTACGTAGCGACCGAGCTCAAGCCGAAGCTCGGTCGCTACGTAGCGACCGAGCACTCGTTTCGCTCGGTCGCTACATAGCGACCGGGCTCGAGCCAAAGTTCGGTCGCTGTGTAGCGATTGAACCTTTCCGAACATCGATACGACACCAGTCCTTGCATTCTCGTCAAACCTTCGAATGCTATCTCCCGAAGACCGTAGCAAGCTCAGTCCATGTTTCCCGTTATTCTAATTCATCGATCAAACTTCGCGGATTAGAAACCGCGGAAAACTCGTAGTAAACGTGTCGAGTCGGAAGACGGCCCAAAGGGACCTAAAACACGACTCGAGGCCCATCATACGATTTTTCTTAACCAAAGCCCGTGAACCACAGCATGGTTCGCGCTTGGCCCACGAGGAAGGATAAATGTCAAGTTTCCGCGGATAAATACGGAAGTTTTGAAGATAATTGTGAAGATCGGGAAAAATGGAATATCTCCATTTTTATATGACGGCTTAAGGGCAGAAGAGTAAAAGCGTAAACCGACCTTGGAGCTAGTATATAAGGAGTCCTAGGCGAGGAGCAGAGGGAGAGAATTTTTTCAGAGCAAACTTAGCACTTAGAGCGATTTAGGCAACTTTCCGTTTTTGTTATTTCGAGCTGCGACTCAATTAGGTTTAGCCGTCTTAGGGTTGCTAGAACTAGGAATCTCGCCGACAGCTCTCGAGCCCAGGCTTATACCTTGTTGTAACGCTCATACGCAGATTCGGAATAAGATCTACTTTGCTCTCTTTTCGATTTCTTATTTTTATCGTTGTTATTCTCGTGTTCTGATTGCTTGACGTGTGGTAATTAACAGATATCCGGGTCCTCTGGGAAACTAGGGTTTTCTTAGTTTCCTTATTTAAACGGAAATCGACAGTGCGAATTTTGGTTCCCACAGTTTGGCGCTAGAAGGAGGGGGACTTACGGATCAATCTAACCCGCAAAAGCCACACACAGTCAGACATGTCAACCAACGACGCGGATAACGTGCAAACTCCCCTTAACGGAGGCAGCGGCACCGATCTCCACACTCCGGTAGCGGACGTATCTGCGGCCAACGCGCAAGCCAACGCCGCGACTCTCGAGGAGTTTAAAAAGATGTTCGCCACCTATGAAAAAAGGTCGGAAGAACAGGATAAGCTCGTGAATACCTTGACCAAACAGGTTGATTGTGATTGTAGCAGATCTATGGATAAGGAAAGGGGAGACGGATACAGGTTTTAAAAATTTAGACAAGGAAGTTGGTGGAAAAGTTTATGGCCAGATTGATCTGATAGATCTTTCAAGGTACGCTTGGTTTGAGCTGGGGAAAAGGTTTTTATTGAATCAGATCTCATATTTTCTCTGGGGATTGAATAGGGTATTATTCTGCAAATTCTTGATTGATTTAGTATTAAAAAGGAGATACAGATTTTGTTCACATATGTTTATGTGTTTTGTGTGTTGGAATTTTCTTGGATTCCCAATTAGTTATACTCTTTACCATTTTGAGTTTAGAAGAATCTGGTTTGGGAATTTTGAAGATATAATATATCAGAAGGGGGATATTAGTACGATTGTACAGATAAAAGTGAATATTTTCATATCCAGTAATTTATGCGGAAGGATATATGTTTCTATTTTAAAGATTTTCTTGGGAGTCGTTAATGATTGTGTTTCAAGGCATATATATACTAGAGAATACGTGTTATGTTTTCATCATTCTCAGCTTCTCTGCTTCCTCTTTTTCCAATCTGATATCAGTTTTTCATTCTTCTTTTCTCTCTGTTTTTGGAGAACTATGACTCAGGGGCAATGGATGGTTAAGTCTGGTGGTAAAAAGGTGCAGGCCCCAAGTATGGGACTGAGGATCTCGATCCCAAAGTTTGATAATTCAGTTCTCATTGCTGAATACTCAAAAACGTTGATTGGGAGATGCATGAATCCTTTCAAGCAGGAGATGAAGATGCTACTGTTCCATCTACCAAAGATCTGGAATGTCGATGAGAGAGTGGTGGGCGCAGATCTGGGCTTGGGACGTTTTCAGTTCGATTTCGACCAGGAGGAAGACATTGTTGAGGTGATGAAGAAGGAGCCCTTTCACTTTGATAACTAGATGCTGTCTGTTGTTCGTTGGGAGCCGGTGATGGAGGAGAACTATCCTTCCAAGATAACGTTTTGGGTTCGTGTCATTGGTGTCCCTCTGCACTTTTGGGCTGTATCAACTTTCAAAAGCATAGGCGAGGCACTGGGGGAGGTCCGAGGAGATGACGATATTGACTTAGATGAAGGGAAGGTTCGGGTGATCATTGACGCTTTCAAGCCTCTGGTTTTTTCGGTTACTGCGAAGTTCCACAGTGGTGATGAATCAACCATCGCTTTAAGGTATGAGAAACTGCACGGGTTCTGTCGAATTTGCTCGAGTTTGAGGCATGATCAGTTTCATTGTCCGACGGTGAAGAAGAGTACTGACGAGGAGACTGAGATGCAACCTCCACAACCGGAGCAGGACCCAGCCATGTTGAGCTACAAGGGAGCAGTGGAATCACAGGGAAGAGAGCTTGGTGTTGATGGGAATGGAAATAACCGAAGGCAAGGCCATCAAGTCCCGAGAAACAGGGACTACAAGGGCAAGGGTATTGCTTTTGATAACAGCAAATATGAGGGCAATAGTAAATCGGGGTTTAAAAGGTCGTACAGAGATCAAGACGGGGGCTACTCAAGGAATCTGAGGCAGACTGGGCGGTTCCCACCATCAGAGGCTCCAATGAGGTACGCTACGGATACACGGGGTTTAAAAAATCTCAACACTCAAGAGATGGGGCAAAACTTGGACGAGCAACAAAAACTTATGCTCGATGCCTTTAGGAGCGGCAAGAGTGAAGAGACAAACCATGTATCAGCTTCCACGGCTCGTAAGGCTCTCACCTTTGAAGGAAACATCTCCGTAACTGCTATGGAAGGATTGGGTGGTACAGATGTTGCGAGTGGTATAGAGGGTGTAAGGGTGGGAGAGGAGGACCCTAAGGCATTGGAGGAGAAACTCCTCCCTGACAGTCATGGCGCTGATAAGCAGAAGGATCTTAATAAAGAGGAGAGTGAGGGAGAGAAGATTGAGGAGATGGAGGGTCTGTCTGAAGAAACATATTCAGAGTTAACTGGTGATGCAGCGCTTACTGAGGCTGGGGAGCAGGATGGCTCTGAACATGTGGGTGATGAGGTTTTTGCCGAGGCTGATTTCGACGTGGAGGAGGATGATCAACTGATGGAGACAGAAACTCAGGAGGTCTTGAGTGCGGTCGAAGGCAAGGAACGTGGAGGTGCTAATAAGAAGAAGCAGGGGAAAGTTAATGGAGCTGCTATGGGAGGCTCTCTTAAGAAGAGATTGGTGCAGAGTGTCGTCTCCCCAAGGAAGAAGCATACTGTTAAGCATGGTAGCAAGGTGGGGGAGAAGGGTGCACTACCCCCAAAGAAGGCTCCAGTTAAGCCTGTTCCTGATCAGAACTAAAGAGTTTTTAAGGTCTTAAAACTTAATGAATATGTGTTGGGAAAGAGTTAGTAGTTCCCATGATTTTATTGCTGTATTATCTTTGTTTCCTCGTTATGGTTTTCCTCTGACGTCTTCAGGGTGTTGGAATAATAAATTGGATTTATTTTCAGTGGTTTTTAGCTTTTCTTTTACGGGGTTGTTAAGGATGGGTTATCCTACGGATATCTTGTCACTTGTAAGTTATGGGGACATGTATATTTATATGGCGAGGTGTCAACCTGAGCATAGGACTCTGTCTTCCTGGATTATGGGGCTTTCAGATGGTAGATGGCAATATATTGAAAAAGAAACGAGGTATGTTGGGTTTCATCTTTTTGTTTTAAAATATAATTTAGCACATTGGTGGTGGCTATGGAGTTGTGTTACTGGGTCTATTTGGAGCGTTCTACTTCTGCAGTGTAACGGAATGTTTCTTTTCTGGACAAGGCATTTTGCCATTACGATGTTTATTGATATTATTAAGGAACATCAACTTCTCCAGCTTGTAATGAAACATTTGAATTGGTGCAATGGGTACTGGTTGGTTTTGAGCTGTATAAAGAACAGGTTTTCTCCAGTTGAATATCAGGTGGTTTGCTTCCTCTGGCTTTCTATGGTTGTGCTCTGGCGAAGGGATTTGAAAAATTTGCAGATGCAGATCAGGTGCCTTGATGATTGGAAGACTCTATCGGCTTCTTTCCTTGTTTGCAGAGTTACAGTTTCTGTAAAAATAAAATATTTCTATGATTTTTGTGTGGAGATTTGGTCCTCCAAAGATAAGATGGATTGGGTGATGAGCATGCATTGTTTTCTTTTATTGGATTTTGGACATTTTGTTTTGAACGATGAAGAATTTTTTGGTGGCTCTCTCTCTCTGCCGGGTGTTTGGTCTTGGATGTTTTTACATTGTATATGGTTTGTTATTAATTTTCAGAATGTTTGGAAATGGTTCGGTGATTATATGATGCCCCTTTGCCAATCTTTAACAGCAGAGGTGATGGCTATATTATTTAAGCGTTCGGATACATGAAAATCTTAAGTTGGAACTGTCGAGGCATGGGCAGTAAATGGACTATTAGTTATTTGAGAAAAATTTGGGGGAAACATAGACCAGCTTTTCTTTTTCTCTCGGAAACTAAACAGAAATTCGAATTTGTGCAATCTTTTCAATTTCATTTCGGGTATTCTCATCTTCATACGGTTGATCCTATTGGGAGAAGTGGTGGTCTGGCTTTATTTTATGATTCTACTTACAAGGTCGATATTATTTCCTCGAGTAATAGAATTATAGATGTCGAGACAGAATATAAAGGAAAGCGCATTTTTCTTTCATTTGTTTACGGTGAACCAAACCAAAATTTAAGAGATCAAGTCTGGGAGAGGCTTACAAGATTAAGAATTTCAAGGGATGAACCCTGGTTTATTATTGGCGATTTAAATGAGATCACGGGTAATCATGAGAAACAGGGAGGAGCTCTTAGACATGCGGATTCGTTTATACAATTCAACAATATGATAGAAAATTGTGGTCTGATGGAATTTCCAAGTCTTGGAAATACTCTTTCTTGGAGCGGACGAAGAGGTGGACATGATGTTAAGTGTCGTTTGGATAGAGCATTGGCAAATAATGAGTGGCATAATCTATTTCCTTGCTCTTTTGTTCAATATTTGGGCATGATTAGTTCTGATCATAGGCCGATTGTGGCTTCGATAGAAGATAAAGTACTAAAATTTCGGCGGCAATTCAGGTTTGATAAGAGATGGATTGGGCAGGATGGATTGATGGAATCTATTGAACGTGGGTGGGGCTCCCAGAGAGGTGGAGGACGAAGGAGTATAGTAGATAAGATCCATAATTGTCGACATGAGATTTCGGTTTGGAGAAAGGATAATCCATCTTATGGGAAAGAAAAAATTGATACCCTAGAGAAGGCTCTGGAGGAAGTTCAAAACGATATGACGAAATCTTATGAAGAGGTGGTTGAAGTTTCCCGAAAATTAAAAGAAGCATATCGAGATGAGGAATTATACTGGGAACAAAAGAGTAGGACTCTGTGGCATACATGTGGAGATAGGAACACAAAATTTTATCATGCTTTGACCAAACAGAGGCGTATACAGAATAGAATTATTGGTCTATACAATGAGGATGGGGACTGGATTAACTCTGAAGCTGACATTGAAGGAGTGGCGGTGAAATATTTCAAGGATTTGTTCCACTCTACCTCACCTTCGGAGTTTGATAGCTTTCTAGCGGAAGTTCCCCAGTTGGTAACAGATGTACAGAATCGTAGGCTCACAGCTCTGGCTTCTGAGGAGGAAGTCAGAACGGCTCTATTCATGATGCATCCTGAAAAAGCTCCTGGCCCAGATGGGATGACGGCTTTATTTTATCAGCAATCTTGGTCAGTAATTAAGATGGATGTGGTTAATATGGTTAATGACTTCCTTAGCTCGGGAAGTTTTGATGATCGGCTAAATATGACAAATATTTGCCTTATTCCTAAAACAGTAAGGCCAAATAGGATGACGGAGTTGAGGCCTATTAGTCTTTGTAATGTCGGCTACAAAATTATATCCAAGGTTTTGTGTCAGCGATTAAAAATTTTATTGCCAAATCTTATATCAGAAACCCAATCGGCATTTGTCTCAGGAAGGTTAATTTCAGATAATATTCTTATTGCTCAGGAGATGTTTCATGGACTGCGAACGAATAAGGCATGTAAAGAAAAATTTATGGCAATAAAAACAGATATGAGTAAAGCTTATGACAGGGTAGAATGGTCCTTTATGGAGCGGTTATTATTCAAAATGGGGTTTTGTTCGGTCTGGGTTGCCAGGGTGATGACATGCATTTCTTCGGTTTCTTATAAGGTCTTACTTAACGGTCAACCTAAAGGAAGCATTATTCCAGAAAGGGGTTTGAGACAAGGGGATCCCCTATCTCCGTATTTATTCATTTTATGTACAGAAGCTCTTATTGCAAATATTAAGAAAGAGGAGAGAGATAAAAGGTTAACAGGGCTTAAAATATCGCGAGGAGGACCTGCGGTCTCACATTTGCTCTTTGCGGATGATAGTTTGTTTTTTTGTAAGGCAAATGTGATTGAATGTGATGTTATCCTCAAGCTTCTCAAAGACTATGAAGCTGTGTCGGGCCAACTGATAAATTTTGATAAATCATCTTTGCAATTTGGTCATAAGGTACCAGAGTCACAAAGGGTGGAAATTCAAAATAAACTGGGCATAACTAAATTGGGTGGTATGGGAAATTATTTGGGAATACCAGAAAGTTTGGGTGGATCTAAAACACAAATTTTTGGTTTTTTAAATGAACGAGTAAATAATAAGGTGAACAGTTGGACGGTCCGGTTCCTAACTAAGGGTGGAAAAGAGGTGATGATAAATTCAGTGGCGTCGACAATGCCAAATCATACTATGTCTTGTTACAGATTACCAAAAACAGTTATAAAGAAAATTACAGGGGCAATTTCTCACTTCTGGTGGGGTAGTGGTAACAATAAAAGAGGTATACATTGGTTCTCTTGGGATAAAGTATGTAAATCTAAGGAGGAGGGAGGTCTTAGCTTTCGCGATCTTCAAAATTTTATTTTTTAATTGTAGAATTAAATACTTAATATTGGTTTACAATTTATTATCGGTTTACACATTAAACCATAGAAACAATAAACCATAGAAACTTAAACCAAAAAAAATAATTAATACACATTAAACCAAACCTAATTAACCTAAACCTAGTTAATCAATAACTAAACCTAAGCAGCCTCCATCACGTGCCTCTTCTCCGCCTCCTCTGTCCTCTCTGCCTCCTCCTCTCACGACCGCCGCTGCCACCTCTGCTAATGACCACTGTGATAAGATCCTGGAAGGATCGAATCTGTAGAACAGAAAGGGAGGGAGAAATGATGAAGAGCAAAGGGAGAAGAGAAGAGATAGAGGTAGAAATTAGGGATTTACCCAGTTTGATTTGATGATCGTAATCGATAGTTTCTTACAAAGACAAAGTAGACTTATATAATGACAAGTAAATAATAGACTTGGGCTTTTCTTGATTTACTTCATCCCCGAAGCCCACTTAAAGCCCATTTGGAGACTTATCAATACTCCCCCGTTAGAGATCCGACTTGTCCTCAAGTTGGCAATGAGATAAACCATTTTGTAATCATTGCCTTTGTGTCAAGAACTTCCGTTTGGTGAGTTGATTCCTGATTCCAGTGAGCAGAATAAATGGTACACAGACTAACTGCTCTGGAGGTCTTAAAGTGTGAAAGCACTCCATCATGTCTGTGGACTGAGAATAGACCAACTTGACAATAGTGATCATGCTGGACATTTTCTCTTGTAGCTCCTGTTCACCATCACGAGTGTTTCTCTTGATCACCAAATTTGCTTTCACATCACTCTTGAAAACGTTTTGCAGCAGCCACATAAGAGTTGAATATTTCGTTGGAGTAGGCTTATCCAAAACAGAAGACTCTTCTGGCTCAAATTCTATATGTTCTTCAGATCCGCAAGTGAGCTTCTTAGAGCCAAGCAATGAATTTCCAGTCACTTGAACCACTTTCACAGTCTCAGTTTTCTTCTTGTTATTCACTCCTGTCTCGTCTTGAAACAACTGTGGAAACCTGCACTTCTCAATAGGTAATGTGATATCCCATACATCTCCAACCACCGCATCAGTGTATGATAACCATGCATAAGTTCCTTTACATGCTTCTGCCAAACTCAGCTTGTCAAGTTTTCCTATTACCTGAGCAAGAACCCATCTCGGCCTTAGCCGCTTCTTATAAACCCTTCTCTGCGTTTCCTGTCCTCCAGCCTGCAATGCACGTTCCAGCCATCCTTGTACTTCTCTCAGTTGCTCACCTTTGCGCTTTTCTAACTCTGGTGGCCTTGGTGATAAAAACGTTCCGTATGTAAATACCGAAGGTAGTAATGGCGTGTTCTTGTAAGTCTATTGTTTCTTCATTATTTTCTCACCACAGAGCCTGAGCGTTCTCCCCGGTAGAAGAACAGTCTTGTCCTCAAGGCTGAAGGAGACAAAAGCTGACCCCATGATCTTAACCCCATCACTTGAATTTACCTTTTGACTCGCTAGTGATCTCTTAAGACCTCGAACATCCCCACGCTTGACCTCGATGTACAACTCAGAAATCCACAACTTCTCAGCTATAACACTGCTATAGCTCTTGTCTTCTTCAACCAATAGAACTCCAGGATTCCACACACGGTTGCCATTGACGTTAGGATACTGGCTACCAGCACCACCACCTTCACAATAACTGTCAACTACTCTCAAACACTCAGCTTGACCAAAATTTGATTCCTTAGCCCACGTCTCCATTGACTTTTTAACCATAAGAATGGATTGCTTCTGGTCCGTAATTTCTATCTCAAACTCCCATGTATCTTCCTGCATCTCATCATGACCCCAAGGATATAAACCAATCTCAAATTCTCCACTGCCCTTTGATGTAAGGTGCTCTTCTCCCACAGCTCGTTGTTCTCGTCCATCTGTTCTTACACCTAAGAACATCCTTGCACCTTTCATATGACTCATAGATTCAGCCCTGGTGGAAGAGACTATGTCTTTTCTCCATAACCTGCGTTTCCTCACCTTATAGTTCCACTCCTGAACCTGAGATCTTCGAACTTCTACCGTCTCAGGAAGCATCACGCCCACAGGAAGCATAACGCCCACAGGAGAAACAATGATTTTGGCCTTATAGCCTGCTTCAGTCCCAGCTTTCAAGAGACATTTGAACCCCGTTTCCACGGCTCCAAGCATCTTAACTCGCTTCCTAACCTTATAATAGTACCATCTGACCATAAGCTTTCTTGTATACTTTCTTCCTTTGTGAAGCAATTCTGATTTCTCCAGCTTGAAAAGTTCCCCATCTTTTGTCACCTTCTCAGCTGGTACTTTACAGCTTCTGCGAAGTCTAACCTTGAACCGAACCTTATGAAACCCTTGTTTCTCTCGTTGCCTCATCTGTTGTTGGACCTGAGAATGATTGCCACGGCTCTTATACTTGCTTATTTCCTCTGATTCAGACTCCAGTGTTGCATCATCCTGCAAAGACTTCAGTACTGTTTCATCCTTCACAGACTCCATCGCAGCATCAGGATCATCATGTTCTAGCGCTGTAACATCCTCAGCGAAGATACTTTGATCCCCTATCAACGTATCAACTTCACACTCTATATCCATAGGAGCATTAGACGTAAACCCATCCCCAAAGTGATGCTCATCTCGCTTCACTCCTGTATCGACGATCTGTCTTGTTCCCATGCGGATCTGCAAATCATTTTTAGTGTCTTTACAACCCGAAGATTCACATAACACTCCTAAACTTTTACAAGCTTGCGCAAGCAGTATTGCTTTCTTCTCTCGGTTGTATTGTTTCTTCATTCCAATAGTCTTCATTCTCACACATCTCCTCTGAGATGTCGCATGACCTTAAAATCAAGATCTCTTCTTGGTGGCTTACTGTTCAGGTCCTTAAACCGAGATCTGTGGTAGTTTTGCTTGATCGGAATTCTTTTGAACCTGGTACCTCCGTTTAGCTTGAGATCTTCAAACCTTTTAGGGATGAAAGCGTTATAAGGATGAGATTCACCATACGGCCGCTTCCGCTGCTTCCGATACTCCTCACGGAACTCCTCATGCAGTCTCTGACTGTCCATTCGAAGCTCCTCACGCAGTTTCCAATCCACATCCATCTGTTTGAATGATTGTAGTACCTTCTCGAGCTTCTCACTGAAAACCATTTTTTTTTAACTCAAGGTCAAAGGAACTTGAGCTCTGATACCAATGATAAGATCCTGGAAGGATCGAATCTGTAGAACAGAAAGGGAGGGAGAAATGACGAAGAGCAAAGGGAGAAGAGAAGAGATAGAGGTAGAAATTGGGGATTTATCCAGTTTGATTTGATGATCGTAATCGATAGTTTCTTACAAAGACAAAGTAGACTTATATAATGACAAGTAAATAATAGACTTGGGCTTTTCTTGATTTACTTCATCCTGAAGCCCACTTAAAGCCCATTTGGAGACTTATCACACTAGTCCACTGTCTTTGCTCACAAACGCCTCCACTACTAACGAAGGCCTTCAATGGTCATGACAACAAGCTCTGTCACGACCAGCACCTTTACCAAGAACATAAATATCAGATTCGTAGAGAGAGAGAAAGAGAGAGAGATAGAGAGTTACTCGTGGTGGTGGGCAATGTCACACGAACAAACCAGACCGGATCTAAAGGAGATGACATACCAAGTGACTGCAAAGAACAACAACCTTTAGATCTGTTACCCATCAAGAACTTGACGGTGAGAACAGCGGCGTGAATCCCCAAACGCCCATGGCTAGACCGGTTCGGACTGTCCGATTGTTTTAGCTGATGAGTCGGTGGTTACCCCACTGACCCTATCTGACTGAACCACGGCTTTGGAGTCCTTCTCCAGACCTTTCTCTATTCCTTGGGTATTCACAACCACACGGCCTCCTCTCTCCTAAATCGTTCTCCTTGCCGGAGATACAAAACCACCACGACCGGCCCTTTTCCGGCCGATCTCTTGGCCGAGACTCTCTCTCTCTTTCTCTACGTTTTTCTCTGAGTATTGTACTCTGGAATTGGATAATGAAATCAGCAGGAGAGCCCCCATATTTATAGAAAACGAGGGGGTAAGTCTTGCCCCACGAACAGGCACGAATTGCTAGCGAATGGGCACCATCGGCCAAGGGTTGTGCCCTCTCGGCCACTTGCATCCCTTCGCGCTTTCTGATTGGGTTTGGGGTCGGTCATAAGCCCAACCCACGCCCCAAGCCTCTTGGACTTAGCCCACGGCCTTGTCCAAGGACCCAACAGCCCATGGCCTCATGGCCGGACCTCACAGCCCGCCACTGACCCGGACCCGGACCATCGGCCTAAAACCCAAACAGTCCGTCTAGCTGAGATGAGCTGACTCCCAGCTGCCTCAGCTTAGTGAGCAAGTAGTCCAGCTAGTGGTCCAGCTAGTGGAGCTGACTTAGTAGTGGCTGAGCTGGAGTGAACTCAACCTAGCTTCGTTAAGCTGGTCGAGCTACTTCTCTATCTCGTCCAGCTACCATCTTACTCGTCTTAGCTGTCTCTTTGCTCTTATAAGGTTAAGTCTAAGTTTCCTTATGTACTTAACCTTCTTTCTTGACCATGGAACGCTTGCCTTGATGTCCTAAGACTGGCTGGTACGTTTCCTCGAACCATGGCCGTCCCAACAATCCTTTCCAGGATTGGGGGCGTGACACGTCCTGTGTGTGCTGACGGACACACACGGATGTCCTGTGTGTGCTGACGGACACCCACGGACGTCCTGTGTGTACTGAACAGACAGCCCACGTGGGCCAAAATCACCCAAACAGTCCACGGGAAGGGCCAGCGGGCTGAGTCCAAGGACCAGCGTCCTGATATGTGTACTGATGGACAGCCAAGGATGTCCGGTGTCCGCTGACGGACACCCACGAACAGCCACTGACAGCCATAGATGTCCTGTGTGTGCTGACGGACAGCCACGGACGTCCTGTGTGTGTTGGCGGACACCCACGGACATCCTGTGTGTACTGAACAGACAGCCCACGTGGGCCAAAATCAACCGAACAGTACACAGGAAGGGCCAGCTTGCTGAGTCCCAGGACCAACGTGCTGATATGTGGAATGATGGGCAGACACGGACGTCATGTCTGTGCTGACGGACACACACAGACACACACAGACAGCCACAGACGTCCTGTGTGTGCTGACGGACACACACGGACGTCCTGTGTGTGCTGACGGACACAAACGGACGTCCTGTGTGTGCTGACGGACACCCACGGACGTCCTGTGTGTGCTGACGGACACACACGGACACACACGGACAGCCACGGACATCCTGTGTGTGCTGACGGACAGCCACAGACGTCCTGTGTGTGCTGGCGGACACCCACGGACATCCTGTGTGTACTGAACAGACAGCTCACATGGGCCAAAATCACCCAAACAGTCCACGGGAAGGGTCGCGTGCTGAGTCCAAGGACCTACGTGCTGAGATGTGTACTGATGGACAGCCACGGATGTCCTGTCTGTGCTGACGGAGACATACGGACACACACGGACAGCCACGGACGTCCTGTGTGTGCTGACAGACAGTCACGGACAGCCACGGACGTCCTGTGTGTGCTGGCGGACACCCACGGACGTCCTGTGTTTACTGAACAGACAGCTCACATGGGCCAAAATCACCCGAACAGTCCACGGGAAGGGTCAGCTAGCTGAGTCCAAGGACCAACGTGCTGATATGTGTACTGATGGACAGCCACAAACGTCCTGTCTATGCTGACGGAGACACACGGATACACACGGACAGCCACGGACATCCTGTGTGTGCTGACGGACACACACGGACCTCGTGTGTGTGCTGACGGACACCCACGGACGTCCTGTGTGTACTGAACAGACAGCCCACGTGGGCCAAAATCAGCGGAAAAGACCACGGGAAGGGCCAGCGTGCTGAGTCCAAGGACCAACGTGCTGATATGTGTACCGATGGACAGCCACAGACGTCCTGTGTGTGCTGACGGAGACACACGGAGACACACGGACACACACGGACAGCCACGGACGTCCTGTGTGTTCTGGCGGACACCCACGGACATCCTGTGTGAACTGAACAGACAGCCCACGGGGGCCAAAATCACCCGAAGAGTCCACGGGAAGGGTCAGCGTGCTGAGTCCAAGGACCAACATGCTGATATGTGGAATGATGGGCAGCCACGGACGTCATGTGTGTGCTGACGGACACACACAGACACTCACAGACAGCCACAGACGTCCTGTGTGTGCTGACGGACACACACGGACGTCCTGTGTGTGCTGACGGACACAAACGGACATCCTGTGGGTGCTGACGGACACCCACGGACGTCCTGTGTGTGCTGACGGACACACACGGACAGCCACGGACGTCCTGTGTGTGCTGACGGACAGTCACGGACAGCCACAGACGTCTTGTGTGTGCTGGCGGACACCCACGGACGTCCTGTGTGTACTGAACAGACAGCTCACATGGGCCAAAATCACCCAAACAGTCCACGGGAAGGGTCAGCGTGCTGAGTCCAAGGACCTACGTGCTGATATGTGTACTGATGGACAGCCACGGATGTCCTGTCTGTGCTGACGGAGAGATACGAACACACACGGACAGCCACGGACGTCCTGTGTGTGCTGACGGACAGTCACGGACAGCCACGGACGTCCTGTGTGTGCTGGCGGACACCCACAGACGTCCTGTGTTTACTGAACAGACAGCTCACATGGGCCAAAATCACCCGAACAGTCCACGGGAAGGGGCTGCTTGCTGAGTCCAAGGACCAACGTGCTGATATGTGTACTGATGGACAGCCACGAACGTCCTGTCTGTGCTGACGGAGACACAAGGACACACACGGACACACACGGACAGCCACGGACATCCTGTGTGTGCTGACGGACACAAACGGACGTCGTGTGTGTGCTGACGGACACCCACAGACGTCCTGTGTGTACTGAACAGACAGCCCAAGTGGGCCAAAATCAGCCGAAAAGTCCACGGGAAGGGCCAGCGTGCTGAGTCCAAGGACCAACGTGCTGATATGTGTACCGATGGACAGCCACAGACGTCCTGTGTGTGCTGACGGAGACACACGGACACACATGGACACACACGGACAGCCACAGACGTCCTGTGTGTTCTGGCGGACACCCACCGGGGCCAAAATCACTGAACAGACAGCCCACCGGGGCCAAAATCACCCGAAGAGTCCACGGGAAGGGTCAGCGTGCTGAGTCCAAGGACCAGCGTCCTGATATGTGTATTGATGGACAGCCACGGATGTCCTGTGTGTGCTGACGGACACACACGGATACACACGGACAGCCACAGACAGCCACGGAAGTCCTGTGGGTGCTGACGGACAGCCACGGACGTCCTGTGTGTACTGAACAGACAGCTCACATGGGCCAAAATCACATGAACAGTACACAGGAAGGGTCAGCGTGCTTAGTCCAAGGACCAACGTGCTGATATGTGTACTGATGGACAGCCACGGACGTCCTGTGTGTGCTGACAAACACACACGGACAGCCACAGACGTCCTGTGTGTGCTGACGGACAGTCACAGACAGCCACGGACGTCCTATGTGTGCTGGCGGACACCCACGGACGTCCTGTTTGTACTGAACATACAGCTCACATGGGCCAAAATCACATGAACAGTCCACGGGAAGGGTCAGCGTGCTGAGTCCAAGGACCAACGTGCTGATATGTGTACTGATGGACAGCCACATACGTCATGTGTGTGCTGATGGAGACACACGGACACACACGGACACCCACGGACGTCCTGTGTGTGCTGAGCAGACTGCCCACGTGGGCCAAAATCAGACGGAAAGTCCACGGGAAGGGCCAGCGTGCTGAGTCCAAGGACCAGCGTGCTGATATGTGTACTGATGGACAGCCGCGGATGTCCTGTGTGTGCTGACGGACAAAAACGGACACACACGGACACACACGGACAGCCACGGACGTCCTGTGTGTGCTGACGGACAGCCACGGACGTCCTGTGTGTACTGAACAGACAGCTCACATGGGCCAAAATCACCCGAACAGTCCACAGGAAGGGTCAGCGTGCTGAGTCCAAGGACCAACGTGCTGATATGTGTACTGATGGACAGCCACGAACGTCCTGTGTGTGCTGACGGAGAGACACGGACACACACGGACAGCCACAGACGTCATGTGTGTGCTGACAGACACACACGGACGTCTTGTGTATGCTGACGGACACCCACGGACATCCTGTGTGTACTGAACAGACAGCCCACGTGGGCCAAAATCAGCCGAAAAGTCCACGGGAAGGGCCAGCGTGCTGAGTCCAAGGACCAACGTGCTGATATGTGTACTGATGGACAGCCACAGACGTCTTGTGTGCGCCGACGGAGACACACGGACAGCCACAGACGTCCTGTGTCTGCGGGCAGACACCCACGGATATCCTGTGTGAACTGAACAGACAGCCCACGGGGGCCAAAATCACCCGAACAGTCCACGGGAAGGGTCAGCGTGCTGAGTCCAAGGACCAACGTGCTGATATGTGTATTGATGGACAGCCACGGATGTCCTGTGTGTGCTGACGGACACACACGGAAACACACGGACAGCCACAGACAGCCACGGAAGTCCTGTGGGTGCTGACGGACAGCCACGGACGTCCTGTGTGTACTGAACAGACAGCTCACATGGGCCAAAATCACATGAACAGTACACAGGAAGGGTCAGCGTGCTTAGTCCAAGGACCAACTTGCTGATATGTGTACTGATGGACAGCCACGGACGTCCTGTGTGTGCTGACAAACACACACGGACAGCCACAGACGTCCTGTGTGTGCTGACGGACAGTCACAGACAGCCACGGACGTCCTATGTGTGCTGGCGGACACCCACGGACGTCCTGTTTGTACTGAACATACAGCTCACATGGGCCAAAATCACATGAACAGTCCACGGGAAGGGTCAGCGTGCTGAGTCCAAGGACCAACGTGCTGATATGTGTACTGATGGACAGCCACATATGTCATGTGTGTGCTGATGGAGACACACGGACACACACGGACACCCACGGACGTCCTGTGTGTGCTGAGCAGACTGCCCACGTGGGCCAAAATCAGACGGAAAGTCCACGGGAAGGGCCAGCGTGCTGAGTCCAAGGACCAGCGTGCTGATATGTGTACTGATGGACAGCCGCGGATGTCCTGTGTGTGCTGACGGACAAAAACGGACACACACGGACACACACGGACAGCCACGGACGTCCTGTGTGTGCTGACGGACAGCCACGGACGTCCTGTGTGTACTGAACAGACAGCTCACATGGGCCAAAATCACCCGAACAGTCCACAGGAAGGGTCAGCGTGCTGAGTCCAAGGACCAACGTGCTGATATGTGTACTGATGGACAGCCACGAACGTCCTGTGTGTGCTGACGGAGAGACACGGACACACACGGACAGCCACAGACGTCATGTGTGTGCTGACAGACACACACGGACGTCTTGTGTATGCTGACGGACACCCACGGACATCCTGTGTGTACTGAACAGACAGCCCACGTGGGCCAAAATCAGCCGAAAAGTCCACGGGAAGGGCCAGCGTGCTGAGTCCAAGGACCAACGTGCTGATATGTGTACTGATGGACAGCCACAGACGTCTTGTGTGCGCCGACGGAGACACACGGACAGCCACAGACGTCCTGTGTCTGCGGGCGGACACCCACGGATATCCTGTGTGAACTGAACAGACAGCCCACGGGGGCCAAAATCACCCGAACAGTCCACGGGAAGGGTCAGCGTGCTGAGTCCAAGGACCAACGTGCTGATATGTGTACTGATGGACAGCCACAGATGTCCTGTTTGTGCTGACGGACATACACGGACAGCCACAGACGTCCTGTGTGTGCTGACAGACAGCCGTGGACAGCCATGGACGTCCTGTGTGTGCTGGCGGACAGCCACGGATGTCCTGTGTGTACTGAATAGACAGCCCACGTCGGCCAAAATCACCCTAGCAGTCAATAGGAAGGGCCAGCATGCTGAGTCCATGGACCAACGTGCTGATATGTGGACTGATGGACAGCCACAAACGTCCTGTGTGTGCTGACGGACACACACAGAAAAACACAGACAGCCACTGACGTCCTGTTTGTGCTGACGGACACACACAGACGTCTTGTGTGTGCTGACGGACACATACAGACGTCCTGTGTGTGCTGACGGACACCCACAGACGTCATGTGTGTGCTGACAAACCCACACGGACAGCCACAGACGTCCTGTGTGTGCTTACGGACAGTCACAGACAGCCACGGACGTCCTGTGTGTGCTGGCGGACACCCACGGACGTCCTGTTTATACTGAACAGACAGATCACATGGGCCAAAATCACATGAACAGTCCACAGGAAGCGTCAGCGTGCTGAGTCCAAGGACCAACGTGCTGATATGTGTACTGATGGACAGCCACGGACGTCCTGTGTGTGCTGACAGAGACACACGGACACCCACGGACGTCCTGTGTGTGCTGACGGACACACACAGACATCCTGTGTGTGCTGACAGACACACACGGATGTCCTGTGTGTACTGAGCGGACAGCCCACGTGGGCCAAAATCAGACGAAAAGTCCACGGGAAGGGCCAGCGTGCTGAGTCCAAGGACCAGCGTGCTGATATGTGTACTGATGGACAGCCACGGTTGTCATGTGTGTACTGACGGACAAAAACGGACACACACTGACAGCCACGGACGTCCTGTGTGTGCTGAAAGACAGCCACGGACGTCCTGTGTGTGCTGACGGACAGCCACGGACGTCCTGTGTGTACTGAACAGACAACTCACATGGGCCAAAATCACCCGAACAGTCCACAGGAAGGGTCAGCCTGCTGAGTCCAAGATTCAACGTGCTGATATGTGTACTGATGGACAGCCACAGACGTTTTGTGTGTGCTGGCGGAGAGACACGAACACACACGGATAGCCACGGACGTCCTGTGTGTGCTGACGGACACACACGGACGTCCTGTGTGTGCTGACGGACACCCACAGACGTCCTGTGTGTACTGAACAGACAGCCCACGTGGGCCAAAATCAGCCGAAAAGTCCACGGGAAGGGCCAGCGTGCTGAGTCCAAGGACCAACGTGCTGATATGTGTACAGATGGACAGCCACAGACGTCCTGTGTGTGCTGACGGAGACACATGGACACACACGGACACACACGGACAGCCACGGAAGTCCTGTGTGTGCTGGCGGACACCCACGGACATCCTGTTTGAACTGAACAGACATCCCACGGGGGCCAAAATCACCCGAACAGTCCACGGGAAGGTTCAGCGTGCTGAGTCCAAGGACCAGCGTGCTGATATGTGTACTGATGGACAGCCACGGATGTCCTGTGTGTGCTGACGAACACACACGGATACACACAGACAGCCACAGACAGCCACGGAAGTCCTGTGGGTGCTGACAGACAGCCACGGACGTCCTGTGTGTACTGAACATACAGCTCACATGGGCGAAAATCACCCGAACAGTCCACAGGAAGGGTCAGCGTGCTGAGTCCAAGGACCAACGTGCTGATATGTGTACTGATGGACAGCCACGGACGTCCTGTGTGTGCTGACGGAGAGACACAGACACACACGGACAGCCACAGATGTCATGTGTGTGCTGACGGACACACACAGACGTCTTGTGTGTGCTGACGGACACCCACGGACATCCTATGTGTACTGAACAGACAGCCCACGTGGGCGAAAATCAGCCGAAAAGTCCACGGGAATGGCCAGCGTGCTGAGTCCAAGGACCAATGTGCTGATATGTGTACTGATGGACAGCCACAGACGTCTTGTGTGTGCTGACGGAGACACACGGACAGCCACAGATGTCCTGTGTGTGCGGGCGGACACCCACGGACATCCTGTGTGAACTGAACAGACAGCCCACGGGGGCCAAAATCACCCGAACAGTCCACGGGAAGGGTCAGTGTGATAACCCGCCCTTTGGAATAAAATGGTCGAGAGAGAGCAAAAGTCAGAATCCAGAGCCGAGCTTTTGGGAATCAAAGCAATTGAAGGAATGTTATGTTTTGATCACTTAAGAATTAACATGGATCGAAGAAAATAGAAGATTGGTCGAGCATCAACTTTGTGGCTGAGTCGCGGGCAATACAGATCGATCGGGAAATTTGAAGTACGAGAAGGTCGAAGAATGGATCGTGAGTGAAGCATGAGTTGAGATAAGCTGCTCTACCATTGTTAGAAATGTCTTAGATTGATCAGACGGCAGTTTTGGAAGAATCACATTTTTGAAGCACGACGGTTTAGAAGCTCGACGTTTTTGAAGATTGACGTTTCTTCATCGCGAAGTTTTCTCGGAATATCTTCGTATCAGTAAAATATTATTCTGAAGACATTATAAGTCGGAAGCAGGACGGGAATTAAGCAGGACGGGAAGCAAGCACGACGGGATTAAAGCACGACGGGAAAACCCGAAGTTGGGCGAAAACCCTAATTTTGGTATTATCGATTTTTCGAGGAAGCCGGAGGCTCGGGAAATATTTTCCATCAAGGTCAGGATTCACTTGGAGTTTATTAAAAATATTCATCTCATCAGAACGGGCGTAGAAAAATATTCGGGATTGATCGCGGAACGAAAATTCACCGGAAGGGTCGAAATCAGTCGAATGGACCGAGAAGCTCGAGCTGGCCTTATCTATGAGATAAGGACGTGATGTAACCTGCCTGGCATGATATGTGGCAAGGGAAGCAGGAGGTGTTGAAGCCCAGGAGAGCACAGCAATCTGATTGACACCCAGAAGCACGAGGTGTCGCGAAACCTGCGATCGGAGCATGCTGAGCGACATGTGTGCGCTGAGTGTAAATCTGGATGAGGTCAGGCCGTGGATCAGACATCTGGAGGGCATGGTGTCACTCTGCATGATGTCCTGGTCATGCCATCAGACATGTGGAGCACGAGGTGCCGCGACGCATGCGTCCGGAGCCATGCGAAGCGACACACGGGCTGCCACACGGCTTGTTTCTGATTGGTTGCTGCATCCTATATAAACCCCACGACCCCAGCTCATTTCAAACCATCCAGAACACCTGAATCTCAGAGAAAAACGTGAGAGAGAAAGCTAGAGAAAGAAAGTTCGAGTTTCGATCGTTTTCGAGTCTTTTCGGCAGTTTTCGAGAACAGTTATTCTACTGATTTCAAGTCAGCGCCTAGGGAAGGTTCTGGCCAACTGAAGATCAACCAATTGAAGATCAATTCAGATGGGAAGCAAGTCAACGTGGTTAGAGAGAGAGAGAAAGAAAGTGTAGCTGAGTTCTGAAGACCGATACTCCACTGAGAAGGCCAGTTCCGTCCAATCGGCGATTCTCTACGATTGTGACGCGGAAGCTCTGTCCAATTCAATCCGTCCAAGCCAGTCATATTCTCCTACAATCAAGTGGAGGTGCTGTCCAAGATTAGTTCAGTTCCATGGGTTCATATCAGTCGAAGTTCTCCTCGATACTCCGCCGAAATGTCCGAAGAACTGTCCAGCAGCTAAAGGAGATTCTGTCCAGATCAGTCTGTCCAGACGTGTCAGTTTCTTCATGATGAAGCCGAGGTTATGTCCAAGTCAAGATCAGTCCAGTCCAGTCCATTCAAGGCGTCCCTTGGGTTTTGGCCAAGTCCTCTCCGATCAACCAGCAGCTTCTCGCCTAGAACACTGTGAGTTGGTTTGTTTGAATTCCACTTGGAATTTAGGGTAGATCGAGTCTGCATATAGATTAGAATGATCACGCTATTGAATGGGAGAGTTCTTAGGGTTATTTTATTTATGGAACCGGACTCAGTTTAGCAAGGGCTAAGCTGAGATGAATGGAATTAAGACTGAGTTAATAACCTGACTAGGACTAGGGCTAGGATGCATCATGTTTTCTATTATTGCGTGTTGATATTGTTGAGTGCAGGTTCCCGTTATCTTTAAAGATAGTTTCTCAGCGGGAGGCTGGAGTATCTGGGTAACGGTTTGATTGTGTTGTTTAGTATTGATATTATTGTTTAGTAGTTAGTAGTAAGGGTCTTAGGCCATATAGGCTGGACTACTGGTACTATTGGTTTGTGTTGTAGAGTCGAGTGTCTAGTTAGGATCTGGAACTTTAGCCTTAGGTTAGGTTCTAGATTGAGTTTGTTTTGTTGTGAGTGTGCCGTCAGTATGTGCGTGACCCGCCCATACTAGGCTTGTGTAGGGGTGAGTTAGTGTTCCTTCAGACCTCGTACCCAGCGGGTTCAAGGAAACCCCATATTCGCTGGATCGGGAAGACTCAAAGAGACGGGGTCATGGCCTAGGGCTGAGTTATTACACGACGGTGTAATGTGGCAGTGATCCGAAGGACTGTGGGCTGTCGTGCGGTGACCCGAAGGACTGTGGGCCGCGGTCGGTTGAAAGTTCCTTCTTCTGGCCTTTGTGGTAGGGAGATAGGATATTGCCGATGTTGAGGAGGAACACGAGATCACCAGGGCCCATGTTAGAATATTGAGTCTAGAGTTAGAATAGTGTGTCGAGTTAGTTTTATTGTGTCGTCTTGAGGGTGAGGAACCCTCGAGATAGTGTAGCACCGATATACGGTGTTACGAGTTAGATCGAGTCGTAGATACTCATAGTCTTATTATTGTGATTGTGTTTGTGGTTGACTGATTTGCTTGCAGGTTCTGACATTAAGTCATAAGTCCGGTTTAGGTACCGGATTAGGCTTGGTGTGTATTTTGTTAGTGTAGGCCTGACGTTGGCCTGTATGTGTTTGAGGGATTGCTTGTGAAGGGTGGTGGATATTAAAGCTATGCTGTATCATTGGTTGGCCGATCATGTTCTTGTTTGATTGTTGGTCGATCGACTAGTGATACTTGTATAGTCTAAGTGTCTAACACTACATGAGTACTGAACTCAGGCGTATATATGGTTAACTAGGGATTGGTTGTTGACTTGTTTTTATGCAGGTTCCCGTTACTTGAAGCTAGATCATGGCAGGAGGCCAAGTCTAACTTAGTAACGGTTTGCTTAGCCTTAGCTTTTATTGCATGCTAGGGCTAGATTGATTGTTATTTTGGGTTGTCCGGGTTAGAGTCTAGGTTGCGGGTAGAGGCCGCCAGCTCACTGAGTAACATTAGGTTACTCATCCAACTCCGTTGTCCTTTTTACAGGTCGCTTTAGGTAAGGATGATCGGATAGCTTGGTGCTGGACGTTAGGACCGCCGGTGTAGATTTTCATGCCTTTTGTAAACGGTATTGTGGATTTGTGTTTAGTTGACTCGATTTGGCATTAGGCCGGGACCGGTCTCGAATTATATCAATGTATGGATATTTCTCGAATCAATAAAGTAATTGTTTTATATGCGCTTCATGAGTACTCTGATATTTGACTAGTCCGGTCTAACACAACGTTAGGTCGAGGTACGGGTTGAAAAGCCTTAGGCCTTGATCTAACGGAAAACACTAACTCTAGGTATGGGTTGCAAAGCCTTATGCCTTGACGCAGCGGGACGAGTTAGTGGATGAACTGGTCTAGGTCGTGGAGTAAAGTTTGTGACTCTGACCGGATTGTCCCTAGCCCGTCACGTAGCATCTCCAACCCTTGGTGTGGGTCGTCCGTTGGTCATGTTCTTGTTTGATTGTTGGCCGGTGGGTCGACCTATGCTTAGGACGGTTCGGGGGTGTTACAGAGGTGGTATCAGAGCATGGTTTCGTCCATGCTTTCGGAACTCATGATTTAATCGGTTTTTGAATATTTTATCGAGTCAAAATGAGTCACAAAAGGCATTAGGGAAACCGGTCACGTCCAGCGATAGGATTTGTGGTTTTAGGAAATTAGGATTGAGATAGTGGAATCTAGAACTGTTAGGTTGCTTGGGTAGAACTGTTAGGTTGCTGGTTAGAATTGCGGTTAGGTTGCATTGTCAGTATTTGCTAGGTTAGTAGATTATTTCATTAATTGTCTACTAACTTGCATGTTAAGTTTTCTTTTGAGTTGCAGCGAGTAAGTGTGTTCGTTGAACGGAACTTTAAGGGATGAAAACCTTAAAGTGGAGGGAGTTCGAGGCCAAACCCAAACCCGAAGGGAAAGAGGAGAGACAGATTCAGAGAACTGGGCTGTGGTATGGACTGGACAGATGGGAAGAAACAAGACTTCGTTGGGAAAGGACTTCATCAGTATCTGGGAAATGAGAGATCGAGGAAATGGTTGGAGTAATCAGAGGCGCAGATTGGCAAGATCGTATCATGGGAAATTAGTTGGGCAGCAAAGTAAAAACTAAGAAGAAGATGCAGTGATCATTCAAGTGAAGATTTATGAAGATGATTGTGGTGACATTGGGAAGGACACTCAAGGGACAGTGAAAGGCAGAGTGAAGATATATGAAGACGATTATGGCGACTTTAGACAGTATACACAAAGGGACATGGCCAAGCAAAGTAAAGAGTTATGAAGACGAGTTGAGATTAAGTGAAGCATGAGAAATCAAGAAGTGAAGAAATGAAAGGATTCAAGACCGAGGAAATGCATGGAGATGTATTAAGATGGAGCGAGTTCAGAATCAGAAAATCTAGAAGAAGACTGAAGAAATCAAGGTGGAGCAAGTTCAAAATCCAAAGTGTTTATGGAGACCCAAAGAAACCGAAAGAAAGGCGAGCCAGCAAAGAACCATATCTTATGACCAAGACCGCAAGACGAAGTTATTCAAAAGCTGAACATCATCACTACACATCAAGGAGGAACATTTCGTGAAGCTAAGCAATTGCGCAACTAAGAATTCGAGGACGAATTCTATTAAGGGGGGGAGAATGTGATAACCCGCCCTTTGGAATAAAATGGTCGAGAGAGAGCAAAAGTCAGAATCCAGAGCCGAGCTTTTGGGAATCAAAGCAATTGAAGGAATGTTATGTTTTGATCACTTAAGAATTAACATGGATCGAAGAAAATAGAAGATTGGTCGAGCATCAACTTTGTGGTTGAGTCGCGGGCAATACAGATCGATCGGGAAATTTGAAGTACGAGAAGGTCGAAGAATGGATCGTGAGTGAAGCATGAGTTGAGATAAGCTGCTCTACCATTGTTAGAAATGTCTTAGATTGATCAGACGGCAGTTTTGGAAGAATCACATTTTTGAAGCACGACGGTTTAGAAGCTCGACGTTTTTGAAGATTGACGTTTCTTCATCGCGAAGTTTTCTCGGAATATCTTCGTATCAGTAAAATATTATTCTGAAGACATTATAAGTCGGAAGCAGGACGGGAATTAAGCAGAACGGGAAGCAAGCACGACGGGATTAAAGCACGACGGGAAAACCCGAAGTTGGGCGAAAACCCTAATTTTTGTATTATCGATTTTTCGAGGAAGCCGGAGGCTCGGTAAATATTTTCCATCAAGGTCAGGATTCACTTGGAGTTTATTAAAAATATTCATCTCATCAGAACGGGTGTATAAAAATATTCGGGATTGATCGCGGAACGAAAATTCACCGGAAGGGTCGAAATCAGTCGAATGGACCGAGAAGCTCGAGCTGGCCTTATCTATGAGATAAGGACGTGATGTAACCTGCCTGGCATGATATGTGTCAAGGGAAGCAGGAGGTGTTGAAGCCCAGGAGAGCACAGCATGCTGATTGACACCCAGAAGCACGAGGTGCCGCGAAACCTGCGATCGGAGCATGCTGAGCGACATGTGTGCGCTGCGTGTCAATCTGGATGAGGTCAGGCCGTGGATCAGACATCTGGAGGGCATGGTGTCACTCTGCATGATGTCCTTGTCATGCCATCAGACATGTGGAGCACGAGGTGCCGCGACGCATGCGTCCGGAGCCATGCGAAGCTACACACGGGCTGCCACACGGCTTGTTTCTGATTGGTTGCTGCATCCTATATAAACCCCACGACCCCAGCTCATTTCAAACCATCCAGCACACCTGAAACTCAGAGAAAAACGTGAGAGAGAAAGCTAGAGAAAGAAAGTTCGAGTTTCGATCGTTTTTTGAGTCTTTTCGGCAGTTTTCGAGAACAGTTATTCTACTGATTTTAAGTCAGCGCCTAGGGAAGGTTCTGGCCAACTGAAGATCAACCAATTGAAGATCAATTCCGATGGGAAGCAAGTCAACGTGGTTAGAGAGAGAGAGAAAGAAAGTGTAGCTGAGTTCTGAAGACCGATACTCCACTGAGAAGGCCAGTTCCGTCCAATCGGCGATTCTCTACGATTGTGACGCGGAAGCTCTGTCCAATTCAATCCGTCCAAGCCAGTCATATTCTCCTACAATCAAGTGGAGGTGCTGTCCAAGATTAGTTCAGTTCCATGGGTTCAGATCAGTCGAAGTTCTCCTCGATACTCCGCCGAAATGTCCGAAGAACTGTCCAGCAGCTAAAGGAGATTCTGTCCAGATCAGTCTGTCCAGACGTGTCAGTTTCTTCATGATGAAGCCGAGGTTATGTCCAAGTCAAGATCAGTCCAGTCCAGTCCATTCAAGGCGTCCCTTGGGTTTTGGCCAAGTCCTCTCCGATCAACCAGCAGCTTCTCGCCTAGAACACTGTGAGTTGGTTTGTTTGAATTCCACTTGGAATTTAGGGTAGATCGAGTCTGCATATAGATTAGAATGATCATGCTATTGAATGGTAGAGTTCTTAGGGTTATTTTATTTATGGAACGGGACTCAGTTTAGCAAGGGCTAAGCTGAGATGAATGGAATTAAGACTGAGTTAATAACCTGACTAGGACTAGGGCTAGGATGCATCATGTTTTCTATTATTGCGTGTTGATATTGTTGAGTGCAGGTTCCCGTTATCTTTAAAGATAGTTTCTCAGCGGGAGGCTGGACTATCTGGGTAACGGTTTGATTGTGTTGTTTAGTATTGATATTATTGTTTAGTAGTTAGTAGTAAGGGTCTTAGGCCATATAGGCCGGACTACTGGTACTATTGGTTTGTGTTGTAGAGTCGAGTGTCTAGTTAGGATCTGGAACTTTAGCCTTAGGTTAGGTTCTAGATTGAGTTTGTTTTGTTGTGAGTGTGCCGTCAGTATGTGCGTGACCCGCCCATACTAGGCTTGTGTAGGGGTGAGTTAGTGTTCCTTCAGAGATCGTACCCAGCGGGTTCAAGGAAACCCCTTATTCGCTGGATCGGGAAGACTCAGAGAGACGGGGTCATGGCCTAGGGCTGAGTTATTACACGACGGTGTAATGTGGCAGTGACCCGAAGGACTGTGGGCTGTCGTGCGGTGACCCGAAGGACTGTGGGCCGCGGTCGGTTGAAAGTTCCTTCTTCTGGCCTTTGTGGTAGGGAGATAGGATATTGCCGATGTTGAGGAGGAACACGAGATCACCAGGGCCCATGTTAGAATATTGAGTCTAGAGTTAGAATAGTGTGTCGAGTTAGTTTTATTGTGTCGTCTTGAGGGTGAGGAACCCTCGAGATAGTGTAGCACCGATATACGGTGTTACGAGTTAGATCGAGTCGTAGATACTCATAGTCTTATTATTGTGATTGTGTTTGTGGTTGACTGATTTGCTTGCAGGTTCTGACATTAAGTCATAAGTGCGGTTTAGGTACCGGATTAGGCTTGGTGTGTATTTTGTTAGTGTAGGCCTGACGTTGGCCTGTATGTGTTTGAGGGATTGCTTGTGAAGGGTGGTGGATATTAAAGCTATGCTGTATCATTGGTTGGCCGATCATGTTCTTGTTTGATTGTTGGTCGATCGACTAGTGATACTTGTATAGTCTAAGTGTCTAACACTACATGAGTACTGAACTCAGGCGTATATATGGTTAACTAGGGAATGGTTGTTGACTTGTTTTTATGCAGCTTCCCGTTACTTGAAGCTAGATCATGGCAGGAGGCCAAGTCTAACTTAGTAACGGTTTGCTTAGCCTTAGCTTTTATTGCATGCTAGGGCTAGATTGATTGTTATTTTGGGTTGTCCGGGTTAGAGTCTAGGTTGCGGGTAGAGGCCGCCAGCTCACTGAGTAACATTAGGTTACTCATCCAACTCCGTTGTCCTTTTTGCAGGTCGCTTTAGGTAAGGATGATCGGATAGCTTGGTGCTGGACGTTAGGACCGCCGGTGTAGATTTTCATGCCTTTTGTAAATGGTATTGTGGATTTGTGTTTAGTTGACTCGATTTGGCATTAGGCCGGGACCGGTCTCGAATTATATCAATGTATGGATATTTCTCGAATCAATAAAGTAATTGTTTTATATGCGCTTCATGAGTACTCTGATATTTGACTAGTCCGGTCTAACACAACGTTAGGTCGAGGTACGGGTTGAAAAGCCTTAGGCCTTGATCTAACGGAAAACGCTAACTCTAGGTACGGGTTGCAAAGCCTTATGCCTTGATGCAGCGGGACGAGTTAGTGGATGAACTGGTCTAGGTCGTGGAGTAAAGTTTGTGACTCTGACCGGATTGTCCCTAGCCCGTCACGTAGCATCTCCAACCCTTGGTGTGGGTCGTCCGTCGGTCATGTTCTTGTTTGATTGTTGGCCGGTGGGTCGACCTATGCTTAGGACGGTTTGGGGGTGTTACAGTCAGCGTGCTGAGTCCAAGGACCAACATGCTGATATGTGTACTGATGGACAGCCACGGATGTCCTGTTTGTGCTGACGGACACACACAGACGGCCACAGACGTCCTGTGTGTGTGCTGGCGGACAGCCACGGATGTCCTGTGTGTACTGAATAGACAGCCCACGTCGGCCAAAATCACCCTAACAGTCAATAGGAAGGGCCAGCGTGCTGAGTCCATGGACCAACATGCTGATATGTGGACTGATGGACAGCCACAAACGTCATGTATGTGCTGACGGACACACACAGACAAACACAGACAGCCACTGACGTCCTGTTTGTGCTGACGGACACACACAGACGTCTTGTGTGTGCTGACGGACACATACGGACGTCCTGTGTGTGCTGACGGACACCCACAGACGTCCTGTGTGTGCTGACAAACACACACGGACAGCCACAGACGTCCTGTGTGTGCTTACGGACAGTCACAGACAACCACGGACGTCCTGTGTGTGCTGGCGGACACCCACGGACGTCCTGTTTGTACTGAACAAACAGCTCACATGGGCCAAAATCACATGAACAGTCCACGGGAAGCGTCAGCGTGCTGAGTCCAAGGACCAACGTGCTGATATGTGTACTGATGGACAGCCACGGACGTCCTGTGTGTGCTGAAAGAGACACACTGACACACACGGACACCCACGGACGTCCTGTGTGTGCTGGCGGACACACACAGACGTCCTGTGTGTGATGACAGACACACACAGACGTCCTGTGTGTGCTGACAGACACACACGGACGTCGTGTGTGTACTGAGCAGACAGCCCACGTGGGCCAAAATCAGACGAAAAGTCCACGGGAAGGGCCAGCGTGCTGATATGTGTACTGATGGACAGCCACGGATGTCATGTGTGTGCTGACGGACAAAAACGGACACACACGGACAGCCACGGACGTCCTGTGTGTTGCCGACGGACAGCCACGGACGTCCTGTGTGTGCTGACGGACAGCCACGGACGTCCTGTGTGTACTGAACAGACAACTCACATGGGCCAAAATCACCCGAACAGTCCACAGGAAGGGTCAGCGTGCTGAGTCCAAGAACCAACGTGCTGATCTGTGTATTGATGGACAGCCACGGACGTTTTGTGTGTGCTGGCGGACACACACGGACGTCCTGTGTGTGCTGACGGACACCCACAGACGTCCTGTGTGTACTGAACAGACAGCCCACGTGGGCCAAAATCAGCCGAAAAGTCCACGGGAAGAGCCAGCGTGCTGAGTCCAAGGACCAACGTGCTGATATGTGTACAGATGGACAGCCACAGACGTCCTGTGTGTGCTGACGGAGACACATGGACACACACGGACACACACGGACAGCCACGGACGTCCTGTGTGTGCTGGCGGACATCCTGTTTGAACTGAACAGACAGCCCATGGGGGCTAAAATCACCCGAACAGTCCACGGGAAGGGTCAGCGTGCTGAGTCCAAGGACCAGCGTGCTGATATGTGTACTGATGGACAGCCACGGATGTCCTGTATGTGCTGACGGACACACACGGATACACACGGAAAGCCACAGACAGCCACGGAAGTCCTGTGGGTGCTGCCGGACACACACGGACGTCCTGTGGGTGCTGACGGACACCCACGGACGTCCTATGTGTACTGAACAGACAGCCCACGTGGGCCAAATTCACCCAAAAAGTCCACGGGATGGGCCAGCGTGCTGATATGTGTACTGATGGACAGCCACAGACGTCCTGTGTGTGCTGACGGACACACACGGACAGCCACTGACGTCATGTGTGTGCTGACGGACAGCCGCAGACAGCCATGGACATCCTGTGTGTGCTGGCGGACAGCCACAGACGTACTGTGTGTACTGAATAGACAGCCCATGTGGGCCAAAATCACCCTAACAGTCAACAGGAAGGGCCAGCGTGCTGAGTCCATGGACCAACGTGCTGATATGTGGACTGATGGACAGCCACAAACGTCCTGTGTGTGCTGACGGACACACACAGACAAACACAGACAGCCAGTGACGTCCTGTGTGTGCTGACGGACACACACGGACGTCTTGTGTGTGCTGACGGACACATACGGACGTCCTGTGTGTGCTGAAGGACACCCACGGACGTCCTATGTGTGCTGACAAACACACACGGACACACACGGACAGCCACAGACGTCCTGTGTGTGCTGACAAACAGTCACAAACAGCCACGGACGTCCTGTGTGTGCTGGCGGACACCCATAGACGTCATGTTTGTACTGAACAGACAGTTCACATGGGCCAAAATCACATGAACAGTCCACGGGGAGGGTCAGCATGCTGAGTCCAAGGACCAATGTGCTGATATGTGTACTGACGGACAGCCACGGACGTCCTGTGTGTGCTGACGGAGACACACAGACACACACGGACACACACGGACACCCACAGACGTCATGTGTGTGCTGACGGACACACCTAGACGTCCTGTGTGTGCTGACAGACACCCACGGACGTCCTGTGTGTACTGAACAGACAGCCCACGTGGGCCAAAATCAGATGAAACGTCCACGGGAAGGGCCAGCGTGTTGAGTCCAAGGACCAGCGTGCTGATATGTGTACTGATGGACAGCCACGGGTGTCCTGTGGGTGCTGACGGACAAAAACGGACACACACGGACAGCCACGGACGTCCTGTGTGTGCTGACGGACAGCCACGAACGTCCTGTGTGTACTGAACAAACAGCTCACATGGGCCAAAATCACCCGAACAGTCCACAGGAAGGGTCAGCATGCTGAGTCCAAGGACCAACGTGCTGATATGTGTACTGATGGACAGCCACAGACGTCCTGTGTGTGCTGACGGAGACACACGGACACACACGGACGTCCTGTGTGTGCTGATGGACACACACGGACGTCCTGTGTGTGCTGACGGACACCCACGGATGTCCTGTGTGTACTGAACAGACAGCCCACGTGGGCCGAAATCACCCAAACAGTCCACGGGAAGGGCCAGCGTGCTGAGTCCAAGGACCAACGTGCTGATATGTGTACTGATGGACAGCCACAGACATCCTGTGTCTGCTGAGGACGTCCGTGTGTGTCCATTAGAACACACAGGTTGTCCGTGGCTGTCTGTCAGCACACACAGAACATCCGTAGCTGTCCATTAGTACACATATGAGCACGCTGGTCCTTCCCTTGGCTGATTTTCGACAACCATAGACTGTCCGTGGACTGCCGATCAGTACATATATCAGCACTCTGACCATACATATCAGCATGCTCGTCCTTCCCATGAACTGTTCGTGTACTGATTTTGGACAACAGATGTACCATGTCTGTACAAATATCAGCATGCTGGCCCATTCCGTGAACTGTTTGTGTACTGATCTGGACATGAGCTCGAGTTTTAATGGACTGGACTGTCCTAGTCAGTCTGATTGATGCTAGCCCGAGTTCTAATGAACTGATGGTCCAAGTGTACTTATGCTGGCTCGACTTTTCATAATCCCACCAAGTGTTAACATTTTTCCCTTGGTTTTTATTGTGGTATGATCGAGGCCAAGCGTACTGAAGGGATGAATGAAAACTCTTTTGGGTTTTAATGCTCCCATCAGGATGCTTTTGGCCGAGACTTGTGCACATGCGGGCTTCATTTTATCGGCCAATCTGAAATATTAGGGCGAGAGTTAATTTCACCAAGTAAAAATCTCGAACCTCTGACGACATCTTCTTATATACTTGAATTTTTTTGAGTTTTTTGTTTTTAACGTTTTGGGGCGGAACGTGTAACACCCGAATCCGGCCTCTCGACGAAACTGGACTCGGTTGCTACTTAATCAATCTTTTGCTTTTTTGATTCATTTTAAGTCTTTCATTTACTAAGTCATGTTCGAATTTGAGGTTCTAAAACAATTGAACAGATAGCAAAGCGGAATATAAATGTGTATAAAATGTATTACTTAGAAACATGATATCCAATACACAACTTCTTAATCGTTTCATAGACATTCACTAGTTCATCCCTAGCATCATCTAACCACACGTTACACAGCCTCTCACTGACCGAGCCTTCACGGCTCCTTGGCTTGACCAGAACCATCCTTAGTTCCTGAAACCACAACCAGATAAGCATTAATCATAACCGAGAATAGACTGGTCGATTCTACAATGCTTGGCTTGGTTCCTAGAACACAGATAAACCTCGGACAATATACGTATAAAAAGATATGAACCTGCCTACCAAATCCTAAGTCATTCAACCAACCACCCCTTGACTTAGAATCAGATAGACAGTCCAGAATAGATAAACAGAACACTCGAACAGTCTAGATCGTCCCGAAGACCAATCCGTCCATCCGGATAGAATCTAGGAGCGACCGGCCTAGTTGAAGTCCGGCTCAATGGCCCAACGGACTTCCTTACCTGATCCGGCCTTGGGCCTGGATCCAACGGCGGAGTAAGCCTCACACCCAATCTGGTTAGGCCAAACGGTCGATCGGACCTTGAGACTCTTACCGTGGCTTAGACGAACCGTGTACTTGTCCCAACGGACAAAACATGGTCTGATCCCTTAAGGAACGGACACGACCTGTCTCAACAGGCACAGTTTGGAACATGCACCCCTTTGGCCCTTGGTACCTCTTGGTCCTCGTACTTCTTGGTCCTCGTACCTCTTGATGTTCGTAACCCTTGGTTACTTACATCCTTTGGCAACTCACAACCTTTGGAACTCGTGACCTTTGGTAACTCACAACCCTTGGTAACTCGTGACCTTTGGCCACTCGTGCCTCTTGGGACATGACCAACCGTTTAGCCCAACCGCCCAGTCTATGGTGGGATTCGAACCGACCGTCTAACCGACCAGCACAACCCTTCGTGTATAATCAGAAAGAAGACAAAGGACCGGATAGAAACAAGAAGAGGAGGAGCGATTAGGTCTAATGAACTGACCAAAGCCACGGTGCGATCACAAGGACCGTCCGTTCGGTCTGATGCAGCCATAGCTCACCACGTACCTTCGGAACCGTGTCAGGGTACTCCATGTTCTTCTCCTGCTCTCGGTCTCCCATACTTGATCGGAGGTTGCTTCTCAAACGATCAGATCGCCGGAAACCTAACCACCACACAAACAGCCTTGCTTTGGCCGAAAACTCTCTCCCTCTTTCTTTCTCTCTCTATGATTTCTCTGAGTATTTTTACTCTGTATTGGATGAATGAAATCGACAGAGAGGACCCCATATTTATAGAAAATGAGGGGGTAAGTCTTGCCCCACGAACAGGCATGACTGGCCAGCGGACGGGCACAATCGACCAAGGGTTACACCCTCTCGGCCGCATGCGTCCCTTCGCCAATACCGCATGGGTTTGGGTCGGACAGAGACCCAAGGCCTTACCCAATCCCTCTGGACTTAGCCCATGGCCTTGTCCCAAGCCCCAACGGTCCATGGCCTCATGGCCGGACCCCCATGGCCCGCCACCAGCCCGGACCCGGACCATCGGACCGAAACCCAAACAGTCCGTCCAGCTGAGATGAGCTGACTCCCAGCTGCCTCAGCTGAGTGAGCTACTAGTTCAGCTAATGGAGCTGACTTAGTAGTGGCCGAGCTGGAGTGAGCTTAACCTAACTCCGTTGAGCTGGTCGAGCTACCTCTTCCATCCGTCCAGCTACCGTCTTACTCGTCCTAGCTGACTCTCGACTTGTGTAAGGTTAAGTCTAAGTTTCCTTTCGTCCTTAACCTTCTTATCTGGCCATGGAACGCTTGCCTTGATGTCCTAAGACTGGCTGGTACGTTTCCTCGAACCATGGCCGTCCCGACAATCCTTTCCAGGATTGGGGGCGTGACAAGTCTCCCCCACTTGTAATGGATTCGTCCTCGAATCCGGTAATGATTATACCTTGTCCCAAGACAAAATATTCCAACCGAACTTATTCTAGTCTTGATCAGAGAATAGAACAAGCTTGATTCAAAACCACCAAATGACCACTTCGATGTACCAGTCAAGTCCTCACGAACTTGTTCCAATCTTTAGGCTGCTCGTCCTACAACAAGTCCTAACAGATTGTTATGGTTCTTTTGTCCTTCATGGACAATAAGATTCATGACCTTAGCCACAACGTAATGGATCATCCCCTTAATCGGCCACAACCTTTTCAGGCTTGGCCACATTGCGATCTTAGTCCCTCCAGACTAAAAACGCCTCAGACTTGACTTCTGTCCTTCAGTGGACTTTGTCATAATTCGATCCTGGTCCTTCCTTGGACTCGATCGTACTCTGGTCCTGGTCCACTCAGGGACTCGACCGTTTCACCCCGACCATAGGTCCATCTCCGAATAGGTCGTGGCCTGATCCTCATCCATTACTGGACTTGATCATTCTCAACCGTAGGTCAAACTCCGACTTGGTTGTACTGCGACCATGGTCCTCTCTCGTACATGGTCAATTTCAGCCCTGCCATCTCGGCCGGAGCCGACAGAAACGGACTCTAGGACAGCGGAGCTGTCCCTGGCTCTAGTTCAATCGTAAATGGATCCGACCTATCAGGGGGGACACCCTGAGGTACCTGGAACACATCTGGGAACTTCGACACCAACGAATCCTATGAAAGGTCTTTCAGACAGACAGAACTGCCCGGCTCTGTAGTTGTAATTGTAGCCAAAAAGGACTGACAACCCTGTTCCAACATCCGAATCGCTCGAACTGCTGAAACCACTACTTTCTCTTGAGCCGGACACAGACATTGGTACTGGATCGGTCGAAGCCCAGTCTCCAATTGCACACGACCTCTATGGCAATCGAGAGTGGCCCGATACTTTCCCAACCAGTCCATACCTAGGATCATCTCGTGATTCTTTAGGTGGACACAGACCAGATTCACAGGGAAGACCTTTCCCTGGATCTGCACTGGGATATTCGACATGAGACCTAGTGAGTTCCTGGCTTGCCCACCGGCTGCCCTCACTATCCCAAAATTATCACCAGCGTACAGACAGAACAGACCCTTTCCGACCAGTCCCGGACTCACAAAACCTATGTGTAGCCCTGCGTCGGAAAGTACGTGGGTTTTTTTTACACCACCAATCATGAGGGTTCCTATCAGAGACCCCCATCAGAATCCCCTAGACAATTCTAGGTTCCAGACCAAGCATTACTACTTGAATGTAAAAAGATAAATTTAGAGATTGCTAGAGATCGAATCAAAAGATCCGAAAGCTCCATCGTCTCGTGACAGTTCATACACCCTTGGTGTTGTGGTTGGTTTGCCTTGGGACGCCTTGCCTGTGTCTCCACGGCCCTTCCCCTGACTTCCTTGCAGCTTGGGACACTTCGATTGGAAATGTCCTTGCTGGCCACAATGGAAACAAGTCATCTGGCCGCTTCTACCAGACGGGTTCTGTCGAGGACAGTTCTGAACCCCATGGTCCATGCTGCCACAACGAACACAAGCCCCCTTGGCCTTCCAGCACTCACCGGTATGGTTCCGTCCACATTTGGAACATGCAGGTTGGCAACCAGAGGTCTTACCTCCGTCCACCTGGTCCCATTTTCTCTTTTTATCATTAGTCTTGCCCGATGGGCCAGACTGTGGCTTAGCCTTAAGCTTAGCTTCTTCAGCCAAGTTAGACTCCAACAAAGCCACCCGTTTCACTTCCAGTGGGTACCTAGATGAGTAGCATTTCGGTTTAATCACACATTTGGAAAATGTCCCATACCATTCTCCAAAGCGTCTTACTATTGCGAATGCTGACACCATTCACAACAGAAATTATAATATACCTCAATCCCCATCATACTAAGATACTTAACATCATGTTCTTCCAATGATTGGAACGAATACCCTGAGTTTCCTCAATTCTTTCTTTGGACGGATTCAGATTGGAATTGATTCATTCCATCCAACTAGATCTAAGGAAACCTACCTTGACCTATACCGAGTCCTAGCTGATCCATCTGATCACAAGTCCACTCGTGTACTGGTCATGTAGTGTCTCCTTTGAGTCAGATTTAACATTGCATATGCTTTACTTATTATGAACGGCCATCAAGGGATAACACTTAACTTCAGTAGAGTGCTGCACGTTTATTTCAACTTAAGCCACTCTCTGGTCCATGTTACTTCCCTTGTCCAGGTAATCCATAAACAAGTTTTGCATTGCTTCCATCCCTTCCAACCCGTCTATTACTTCTTAATAACTAGATCGACCAACCTTTCTGTTTTTAGGATCTTGTCCTTGGAGAATGTATCTTGGCTAAGCCGGTTCATCTTAGAACTTTCACATTCACAAGCATGATACCGTAGCTTACCTCAACTCTTTCTCGGCTCACCCCAACTAAGGTTCCATAGTCATCATAGTTTTTGGAAATAAATTCGGTTTGGAACTCAACATCTTAGAGCGTTGCCCTAAACAGGATCAAGCATGCTCTGATACCAACTTGTAAGACCCGATCCCGGCCGCCTAGGCCGCGGTCGATGCCTCACGTCGCTCGGTCCACTTCCTGGCCGAACCTCCTAATTTTTGCCCCTTATTTATAATATCGCCTAAAGGCGAGGGCTAACTTAGATCTTAGCTATAGACTTCCCTAGTCATTAATAGCGTAGATCCTTTCAACAGATACGCAGCGGATTATTCTCTAGTTAACCATTGGTCTAAAACCAATCTAACACTTGTCCGGTCGAATCACCTTAGCCTTGGGCAGTTTACTCAACTACCAATTAGCTTAAAGGTCAATCCTAAACCCAAACCAAGCCATACGATTCTGAGGTTCCATTCCCCTAACCATTATATCTAGATCTACATAAGTAAATGCTAGATCATACCTTTGCCACATCTACGGAGCTTATTAGCTCATCGGTCCTCCATTGACTCGAATCGCTCTTGCTTAACAGCTGGACCACGATCACTCAATGATCTTACTTAAGGTCCTTATCTTGACTCCTGCATCAAACAGCTCCCCTAGGTACTTAGTCATTCAACCAACCATCCCCACAGACATAAGTAACCTTTGAGAAGTCTTTGAAAGGATAAGGGTTTGCATCTGGCCTTTCTCGGCTCATGCACAATCCGAAATCCTTTTACCTTATAGGCAATAGTACCAAGTCCATCTTCTGGACTGACAAAGCTCATGAGATCCTAAGTCAATCAACCAACCATCCTCACATGACTTGGAACTGATGAGTCATCATCTGGCCTGACCGGCCTTGGGACTTAACCCAGACAACAGATATGATTTGTTCATACCAGCCGATGCATTCATTAATCAGGTTAGGACCGACACCTTGAACCATCAATCAGAGATCAGGTCGTCCATACTCAACCATGATCAGATCTTACACGGCCTTCCTTGAACAATCACACCTAAGCTCAATACTTGTGGTCTACGACACATAGTACTAGCCATACTCTTCGTCATGACTCTTAGCCAATCTCGAAGTTATCAACACCAAGGTTGATATCTAGAAGCATCACACCAATACTCTTACTCCAGCAACATGACTATCCATACTAGTGTTCGGCCATCGAACCATCGTCATGAAACATGATCCGACCACTAGACTTGATAAGCCATCGTCCACTTAGCATGTACTGATATAACCGGCCTTCCATTGCCATCATGTGGGTCTACCCCCTACATAAGGCATATGGCGCCTATCCTACTCACCAACCCGAGGTTGATTGTAAGATATCCTACTTAGCCTTTGCGGCTAGAACCATCCAACCATAGTCGGATTGTCCATAGTCCCGTCTAACCGTCTGATTAAGATCTAGGTGCGATCGGCCAGGTATAAGTCCGGCCCAAAGGCTCACGGACCTTCTTACCTGATCCGACCCAAAGCCTCGATCCATACCACAGAGTAAGGCCCAAGACCAAACCGGATTGCCTTGCAACCGATCAGGCCTTGCGACACAACACTCCGGTTAAACTAACCGTCCGTCCGATCGACTATGCAGCCGTGGACTGTCCACTTGGTTCGGCCTAAGCCTTGAACCAATGGCACCGTTTGGAACTCACACCCTTTGGGAACTAGTACCCTTTGGACATACGTGCCTCTTGGCAACTCGCACCCATTCAGATGTTCCAACCGTTCGACCTAACCGTCCGTATGGACTGTCTGGTCCGTGCGTGTGTCCGGCCTATGGCCAAAGGACAACGCCTTAACCTACACAAGTCATGAACCATTGTGACTGTTCAGGGAAGGGTTGCAACCGTTCAGAACAGAACAGAACCGCCCCTATCCAATCGGATCACTTGAGGCCGGTTTAGACCATGCGCGCGCCTAACTCAACGGTTATGGACCGCGACCGCATTACTCAACCAGAACCACGGTTATAACCAATCCCAACACATCAACAAGGCCACGCCAATGTACAGAAGGAGTAGAAGAAGAAATAAATGAAAAGAATAAGAAGAATAGGACACAATTCAAACGCCCATGGCTAGACCGGTTCGGACTGTCCGATGGTCTTAGCCGATGAGTGGGTGGTTACCCCACTGACCCTATCTGACTGAACCACGGGGTTGGAGTCCTTCTCCAGACCTTTCTCTATGCCTTGGGTATTCATAACCACACGGCCTCCTCTCTCCTAAACCATTCTCCTTGCCGGAGATACTAAACCACCACGACCGGCCCTTTTCCGGCCGATCTCTTGGCCAGAACTCTCTCTCTCTCTCTCTCTACGTTTTTTCCATGAGTATTTTACTCTGGAATTGGATAATGAAATCGACAGGAGAGCCCCCATATTTATAGAAAACGAAGGGGTAAGTCTTGCCCCACGAACAGGCACGACTTGCTAGCGAACGGGCACCATCGGCCAAGGGTTGTCCCCTTTCGGCCACTTGCATCCCTTCGCCCTTTCTGATTGGGTTTGGGGTCGGTCATAAGCCCAACCCACGCCCCAAGACTCCTGGACTTAGCCCACGGCCTTGTCCAAGGACCCAACAGCCCATGGCCTCATGGCCGGACCTCACAGCCCGCCACTGACCCGGACCCGGACCATCGGCCTAAAACCCGAACAGTCCGTCTAGCTGAGATGAGCTGACTCCCAGCTGCCTCAGCTGAGTGAGCTAGTAGTCCAGCTAGTGGAGCTGACTTAGTAGTGGCTGAGCTGGAGTGAACTCAACTTAGCTTCATTAAGCTGGTCGAGCTACTTCTCTATCTCGTCCAGCTACCGTCTTACTCGTCTTAGCTGTCTCTTTGCTCTTATAAGGTTAAGTCTAAGTTTCCTTATGTCCTTAACCTTCTTTCTTGACCATGGAACGCTTACCTTGATGTCCTAAGACTGGCTGGTACGTTTCCTCGAACCATGGCCGTCCCGACAATCCTTTCCAGGATTGGGGGCGTGACAATATCAGGCTGAGAATTAAGCAAATCAGATTGCTCACAGTGCGCTTGAAGTTCAAAAGACAAAGGGGCAGGAGTTGTGCCGGGATCAAAGCAAATATGGCTCTCCATAGCGATGGATGTGATGTTTGTTGCTTCTTCATCAAAGACTGGACCAGGTTTGTCCTCCTCATCAAAGATAGGATCTAGATCTTCATCAAAAGATATCCTAGTGTCAAGAAAAGGTCCTTGATGTGGTAAATCTAGTGGCTCTTCATCCAAAACCTGTGGAGAGAAAACAAGACTACTCGGATGCTCCGGTTGCAAAATGGTTAGTTCTACAATAGCATGTTCAATATCAGTTACAAACTCAGGTTCAAGAGAAGGAAGATCACAATTTTTCTCACAAGAAAACAAGCTTTCAATTGGCTCTTCACCATATTCATCATAGATGGGTAAAGAATCTGAAATATCTTTCAACTCCTCAACATGGGTTTCAGATTTACCTTTGGATTTCTTGCTGATGAATAAGGATGGCTCAGCTACAGGTGCACGTGTGGATGTACTCTTCTTATGGGTCTGGTTGACGTCCTTGAGGGTTTTCACCACTTCCTCCACAAAGTTATCACAAAACTCTTGGACATCAAACTGAAGCAAACGCCTCTTTGGATCAGCTTCACCTTGGGACGACTTGAAAGGTTCATTGCACCTCCTGTTTGGCCTATCTTGCACACTAACAAACTCATCAAAATTATTCAAAGATAGTTTGTTGTGGGGATTTCTCCTTGCTACTTTTCCTTTGGAGACCAAACATCATAACCTGAAAATCCCAACAAAAAAGTTAGAAAATAAAACCTCACACTCTCAAGTGTTTTATCTCACCCACTCAAGTGTTTCTCTCAGAGAAGTCTTGATCATTTTTTGAAACCTCATGATCCAAGTCAAGTCTGGCATGATCTTTCTCAAGTCTGGGATGATCTTTCTCAAGTCTGGCATGATCTTTCTCAAGTCTGGCATGATCTTTCTCAAGTCTAGCATGATCCAAGTCAAGTCTGGCACGGTGAAAAACATGAACCTCGGTTGAAATGTTCAGAACGTCGTGAACTCCATGCTGAGCTGGTTCCATGTAATGATCCATGGACTGCAGCACATCAAAGGCGGTCTGAATGGCGCTTCCGCCGAACGGACTTAGCCAACGACAGGTGCCTTTGGGAGCCGAAACTCCTACTAAGGGTCGGCAATCGGGCGGCGGGCGCATGCGTCGCTTCTAGCCCAGATTCTAACTTAGAGGCGTTCAGTCATAATCCAGCGCACGGTAGCTTCGCGCCACTGGCTTTTCAACCAAGTGCGATGACCAATTGTGCGAATCAACAGTTCCTCTCGTTCTAGGTTGAATTAGTATTGCGACGCGGGCATAAGTAGGGTAAAACTAACCTGTCTCACGACGGTCTAAACCCAGCTCACGTTCCCTATTGGTGGGTGAATAATCCAACACTTGGTGAATTCTGCTTCACAATGATAGGAAGAGCCGACATCGAAGGATTAAAAAGCAACGTCGCTATGAATGCTTGGCTGCCACAAATTCCGAAGGTCTAAAGGATCGATAGGCCACTCTTTCATGGTTCGTATTCGTACTGAAAATCAGAATCAAACGAGCTTTTACCCTTTTGTTCCACACGAGATTTCTGTTCTCGTTGAGCTCATATTAGGACACCTGCGTTATTTTATAACGAGCGGCTCTGATACCACTTGAAGGACCCTAAGATCGGCTCACTCGAATGGATCAGATTTGGATATGAACTCCGGATGGAGAACTGGATGGATTGAAGGGTCGCACGAAGGTTGCGGAAAGGCCTTCGATATTCCCGACTCCAAATGGTGCTTGATATGACCCACAAGACCACCACGTGAAGGATCTCTCGTCGTTGCTTGATATGACTCACAAGACCAACGATTTGAGGAAGTGTTTACTTGGATATGGCTCACCAAGAAACAAGACAAGTTCTTAAACAAAGAACAAAGAGTTTAACTCAAACTTTAGACAAAAACGATTTCTGATTTATTAAAATGAAAGAGTTTCATACTTATAGTGTTTTGTAGATCTAGGAATTAAATGAAATGTAGATCTAGAACTAGATCAAGTCTTTACACGAAAATAAAGAGAAGACTTAATTAATGTGACTGATCAGCTTCCATCAAGATGCATCTGAACCGGCTAAGTCCAAGGCGGTAAGGACAATCACATTGGCGGGACGTTCAGCAAGGGCCGCGGGATGTTCTGCTAAGGCTGCGGGGCGTTCTGATCGGACAAGTTGCGTTCCAACAAAACCCAAGTCTTCTGATAGCTTAAGGATCCTTGCCTTAGAGAAATTTCCAAAGGAAAAGTCCATGATCGGATCAAACAGGGTAGAGAGATCATCAGCACGGTCGTCGGTACATGCGGTACGAGCCAATCGAGCTAAAAGAGAGAAGTCTCGATCATTGTGTCAAACCTCATGATCCAAGTCAAGTCTGGCATGATCTTTCTCAAGTCTGGCATGATCATTCTCAAGTCTGGCATGATCCTTCTCAAGTCTGGCATGATCCAAGTCAAGTCTGGCTTGGCCATCAGTCTTGGCTTGTCGAGTTGGCCGGGAGGGACGGGCATCAGTTCGGTCAGTTTGAGCATCTGGTCGAGGATCTGGACGAAGCTCCAATCCGGACGTTCACGGGTCGAGCCGATAGACGGCCCTTTGGATCTGTCTGATCTGATTGGTAGGATGAACCTCAGCTGGGACGTCTGGAACGTTCTGATTGGTCTGGCCCATAGACTGGGGCACATCATTCCCTCCTTCTTCAAAAGCATTTGTCCACAAATCTGGATCATCTACAAGAAAAGGAGAAAGATCAGACACATTAAAGCTTGAAGAAATATCATACTTACCTTGCAAATCAAGTTGATAGGCATTGTCATTGATCTTTCTAAGGATCTGAAATGGACCATCGACCCGAGGCATAAGTTTAGACTTTCTTTCTTCTGGAAACCGTTCCTTCCTCAAGTGAACCCAAACAAAATCACCCTCCTCAAAGATGACCTCCTTTCTCTTCCTGTTGGCATATCTTTTGTACCCTTCGGTTTTGGCTGCAATGTTTGCATGAACCTGCTCATGTAACTTCTTGATAGTGTCTGCTTTCCTTTTGCCATCTTTTCTAACTCTTTCACTCAAAGGCAAAGGCAAAAGATCAAGTGGAGATAAGGGATTAAAGCCATAAACGACTTTAAAAGGAGAGAACTTAGTAGCAGAATGCATAGCATTGTTATAAGCAAACTCAACATGAGGCAAACATTCTTAACCAATGATCTAAGCAATGCAGACAAAGTTCTATTCACTACTTCAGTTTGGCCATCAGTTTATGGGTGACAAATCGTAGAGAACATCAATCTGGTTCCTAATTTAGACCACAAAGTTTTCCAAAAATAGCTAAGGAACTTAGCATCACGATCAGAGACAATGGTCTTAGGCATACCATGCAATGTAACAATTTCCCTAAAGAACAATTCAGCAACTTGCACATCATCATTAGTTTTATGACATGGAATGAAATGAGCCATTTTTGAAAACCTATCAACAACCACAAAGATAGAGTCTCGGCCAGTTTTAGTCCTAGGCAAACCAAGAAAAAAATCCATAGAAATATCTACCCAAGGATGAGAAGGAATGGGTAGAGCCGAATACAAACCGTGATTAGATGTCTTGGTTTTGGATTTCTTGCAGATCACACATCGGCCACAAATCCTCTCAACGTCCTTCATCAAGCTTGGCCAGTAGAAGTGATCATAAACCGTCTTGTATGTCTTCTTGACTCCAAAGTGTCCCATAAGACCTCCTCCATGAGATTCCCTGAGAAACAACTCCCTCAAAGAACATTGGGGCACACACAAGCGGTTATCAAAGAACAAAAATCCAGAATTTTGATAGTATTTTCCATAAGGCACTTTGGAACATTTCTGAAATATTTCTTTGAAATCCGGATCAGTCACATACAAGTCTTTGATAAATTCAAAACCAAGTAGTTTAGTTTCAAGGGCTGAAAGAAGAGTATACCTTCGAGACAAAGCATCAGCCACAACATTTTCCTTACCTTGCTTGTACTTGATAACATAAGGAAATGTCTCAATGAACTCAACCCAACGTGCGTGTCTCTTGTTCAGCTTATGTTGACCCTTAAGATGTCTCAAGGACTGGTGGTCCTTGTGGATAACAAACTCATTAGGCCAAAGATGGTGTTGCCACGTTTGGCGAGCTCTCACCAAAGCATATAGCTCCTGGTCATATGTGGGGTAGTTGAGTGTGGCGCCTCCAAGCTTCTCACTGAAGTAAGCAATGGGTTTCCTATCCTGCATCAAGACAGCACCAATCCCAACTCCGGAAGCATCACATTCAATCTCAAAAAGTTTTAGAAAAATCAGGAAGTACAAGTAAAGGAGCATGAGTCAACTTCACTTTTAACATCTGAAAAGCTTTTTCTTGGGCTTGTTCCCATTTGAAACCGACGTTCTTCTTGATCACTTCAGTCAGAGGAGCAGCAATGGAACTGAAGTCCGGAACAAACCGTCTACAGAAACCGGCCAGACCATGAAAGCTTCTTACCTCGCCCATGGTCGAAGGACTCGGCCAGTCTCGGATGGCTTTGATTTTCTCCTCGTCCACTCTAAGTCCATCAGAACCTACAACAAAACCTAAGAACACCACGTGATCTGTTACAAAAGAGCATTTACCAAGATTTGCAAAGAGTTTTTCTTTCCTAAGAACTTCAAGAACTGTTGGGGTCAAAAACGGTTACGACGGAATTACCACCCGAAAATCTTCGGAGATCGTATTTCCGAAAGAGATAGTAAAAGGAGAGATGTAATTTTCGTAAAAATAACCAAATCGAAGTTTTTACGAAGAAGTATCCTTTGGGATTCAAACCAAACAAACCAAGCTCGGTCACCGCGCATACACGCCGTCCGATCGCTATGCAGCAACCAAACCTGAGCCAAGCTCGGTCGCTACGTAGCGACCGAGCGCTCGTCCCGCTCGGTCGCTACGTAACGACCGAGCTCGAGCCGAAGCTCGGTCGCTATGTAGCGACTGAGCTCGAGCCAAAGCTCGGTCGCTACGTAGCGACCGAGCTCGAGCCAAAGCTTGGTCGCTACGTAGCGACCGAGCGATCTTCCCGCTCGGTCGCTACGTAGCGACCGAGCTCGAGCCAAAGCTCGGTCGCTACGCAGCGACCGAGCACTCGTCTTGCTCGGTCACTACATAGCGACCGGGCTCGAGCCAAAGTTCGGTCGCTGTGTAGCGATTGAACCTTTCCGAACATCGATATGACACCAGTCCTTGCATTCTCGTCAAACCTTCGAATGCTATCTCCCGAAGACCATAGCAAGCTCAGTCCATGTTTCCCGTTATTCTAATTCATCGATCAAACTTTGCGGATTAGAAACCGCGGAAAACTTGTAGTAAATGTGTCGAGTCGGAAGACGGCCCAAAGGGACCTAAAACACGACTCGAGGCCCATCCTACGATTTTCCTAACCAAAAGCCCGTGAACCACAGCATGGTTCACGCTTGGCCCACGAGGAAGGATAAATGTCAAGTTTCCGCGGATAAATACGGAAGTTTTGAAGATAATTGTGAAGATCGGGAAAAATGGAATATCTCCATTTTTATGCTATGACGGCTTAAGGGCAGAAGAGTAAAAGCGTAAACCGACCTTGGAGCTAGTATATAAGGAGTCCTAGGCGAGGAGCAGAGAAGGGAACTTTTTTCAGAGCAAACTTAGCACTTAGAGCAATTTAGGCAATTTTCCGTTTTTGTTATTTCGAGCTGCGACTCAATTAGGTTTAGCCGTCTTAGGGTTACTAGAACTAGGAATCTCGCCGACAGCTCTCGAGCCCAGGCTTATACCTTGTTGTAAACGCTCATACGCAAATTCGGAATAAGATCTTCTTTGCTCTCTTTCTCGATTTATTATACTTTGTCGTTGTTATTCTCGTGTGATTGCTTGACGTGTGGTAATTAACAGATATCCGGGTCCTCTGGGAAATTAGGGTTTTCCTAGTTTCCTTATTTAAACGGAAATCGACAGTGTGAATTTCGGTTCCCACAGTTTGGCGCTAGAAGGAGGGGGGGTACGGATCAATCTAACCCGCAAAAGCCACACACAGTCAGACATGTCAACCAGCGACGCGGATAACGTGCAAATTCCTCTTAACGGAGGCAGCGGCACCGATCTCCACACTCCAGTAGCGGACGTATCCGCGGCCAACGCGCAAGCCAACGCCGCGACGCTCGAGGAGTTCAAAAAGATGTTCGCCACCTATTAGAAAAGGTCGGAAGAACAGGATAAGCTCGTGAATACCTTGACCAAACAGGTTGAAACCTTAACGGCAAGGACCCAAGCAATCCGTCCCCGCGGAACCACCAAAATCCGTGGGAAGAGGCTCGACTTTGCCACCCCACTCGATAGAACAGGAGTCGCGCGGGAACGACCTTCCGGTCAAAACCCTAGCGAGAAATCTCCCATCGAAAAGGGGAACTCTGAAAGTCTTCCGCCCCCTGCAAAGGACTCGGAGGATAACGAAGCCGAACACATTGACCTGGATCCTAGCGATGTCTCCAACGACACCGACGAGGATGTCGACAGACATCCAAGAAGGACCAGGAGCCGATCTGCTCGGGAAGGTTCCCCGTTCAAAAAACCAATGACGGAAGAAGAAGAGATCGCCTATTGGAACGAACAGGAGGAGCTGGCTGAAAGGCAAACCGAGCTTACCCGCAGTAAACACCGACAGGCTCAGAAATCTACTGACGAGACATCGGTCATCCGCGATCTTCGCGACTACATCACCAAGACTGCGGCAGAAGTGAGAGCCGTAAAGTCTCAAATCCATCATTCTACTAGTGCTGCCCCCGAGATCGATCGACTGCTAGAAGGAGCTCGAAAGACCCCCTTTACCAGTCGCATTTCGGACATGAGGGTGTCCGATCCGGGAAAGATCAAAGTACCAAAGTACGATGGTACGGCCGATCCAAAAGCGCACCTTCAGGCTTTCCACATCGCGATGGGAAGAGCAAGACTGAAGGACGGCGAAAAAGATGCCGGCTATTGCCGCCTGTTCGTCGAAAATCTTGAAGGAGCAGCGCTCGAATGGTTCGCACGCCTTCGTCGCAACACCATCGGGAGTTTTCGACAGCTCGCATCGGAATTTCTCAAACAGTACTCTGTATTCATAGACAGAGAAACCTCCGATGTTGACCTCTGGAGTCTCTCCCAGAGGGAAGACGAACCCCTCCGCGAGTTTATCAGTTGGTTCAAGCTGATAATGTCCAGGGTCAGCGGGATAAGCGACAAAGTGGCCATCGACGCGCTAAGAAAGACGCTCTGGTACAAGTTGAAATTCAGAAAATGGATAACTCTCGATAAACCGCGAACGATCCAGGACGCCCTCCACAAAGCAACGGACTACATCATAGTCGAGGAAGAAACTAAAGTCTTATCGCAAAAACATAAGCCGGCAAGACCATCCTCGAAAGACGCAGATCCGAAGGGGAAAAAGAAGAACTCTCGTAACGACAAGTACGTCCATCACGAGGGGGAAGATCTCCAAGGGGCGCATAACTATGCGATCAATTCGGATCAAGGCCGGACCACGGGCAACACATGGACTCGCAATCAAGGGTATGACAAAAACACCTTCTGCGAGTTCCACCAATCCCGAGGACACTCCACGACCAACTGCAAAGTCTTGGGAGCAAGACTGGCCGCGAAGCTACTCGCTGGAGAGCTTTCGGAAGTAACTAGCGTCAAGGATCTCATCCTCGATTCTGATCGGCCTCCAAAGACGGATAGAAATCCGCCCGCTGAAAAATCCCCTCAACGAAACCAACCTGGGGATAAACGCGGTAGGAGGCCGGATGACAAAGGGAACGATAACAATCGTCGCAGAGTCAATATGATCATCGGAGGATCACAATACTGCGGCGATACCGTGTCGGCCATCAAGGCTTACCAATGGAAGGCAGAGTCAAGTGCAAATTGGCCTACATGGTCTCCTCCTCGAGACGGCTAAAGTTGCTCGATCACCTTCACAGAGGAAGAAGCCGGCGGTATCGACCAACCTCACTGCGACCCGCTCGTCATAGATCTCGTCATACGAGATTTAGAAGTCGGAAGGGTACTCGTCGACCTGGGTCTCAAGTTCCCAACGCCGAGCGGAGTCGCGGCCATCTGGGGATGCCAAAAACAGTCGCGACTATGCTTCCTCGCGGAGTATAAGTTAAGGCAAATCACGGCTTCTGCAACTGCAAACGGCAAACGCGCGAAGATAGATCGATCTTCAGCCAAAAGCGCCCCGGGAGAAGACGAAATAAAATCGTCTATCGACGCAAACACATCGGACGTCGAAGCTCGACATAAATCCAAAGCCCACGCGACAACTCAACCGGAACATCCGGAAAATAGCGTCGACCCAGCCACGATCGACACGGTCAAGGCGGACATCGCGACATCTACCGCCGAGTAAGAACACTCGCGGCATGAAACAGAACTACGAGATGGCTTGATCCTCGAAAGGGGTACGTAGGCAGCTAGTCAAAAGACGAGTTCAGCTATCCCCCTCTCTAAAAAGGGGGGGGGAATGGGTGCGTATACTCGTATACTCCCACTTAGAAAAATCTTCATTATTGTAATCGAGTTTTTAGAAACTTCAAAAACTTTTACTACAATATACGTTGTCCTTTTTATCGAAAACGTTTACGCTTCAGTAAAACACAAAAGAAACTTTCAGGACACGCCTAAAAACGTTAAGACTCTTGTCTGCGGCCCCTTCCGGCCCAAAAATCGTAAAGATTATCATCTTTCAAACACGCAAAAATACACGTATAATCCTCGAAATAACCGCGAGACATCGCAAAATTTAAAATTCGAGAACAATGCTAACAAATTGTCCGAACGCGACCACCAAAAACCTTACACCCCGTTCGTCGATTGGCTCCGACGAACACGCCAGCCGTCTTAAACAAACGCAATTTGATCACTCTTTTGATCTTTAAAAATGTCCAGCACAAGGACAAAACCGCGCTACAACAAAAATCCAAAATTTTGGTTTAGCACTTCCAGTTGATTCTGAGAAGATGCTCGATTCGTACCATACAAGTCATATAAGCCGAGAACATATCGCGGACTTTAAATCGATGAGAATCAGGAAGAAATCGCAACAGGAAAAACGATAGCCGGCTAGTCACCGCACAAACCTTAACCGAAAGTAAACCTAGGTCTTGCCCTAAACCCAACGCTCTGGTCTCAAACATCTCAAGGCATGATATCTAAAAGATACGAGATCCTAAATCATGTCTCTCCGTTCGTATCTCAATGTTCTCGAAAATCGTAAAGATAAGTAAATTTTTACGAAAATCACGAACGAACCAACAGATTGAACGTCTAATCAGAACTAAATACGAGACGACAACTCATATTTACTTCAACCCTACTTAGGAAAACTCGAAACAAAACATTCGTCATATAAATAAACCGCGTAAAGCGGCAAGGGATTCAAAGCCACCAACGGCCAGTCCCAGTAAATACAAATACGGCCATCTAGGCCTAAACAAAATCCAAATTCAAAGGGCCACACTCGGCCGAAAACCGATAAAAGGATAACTGATCCATCCCTCATAATCCAAAGTCAAAGTCCCCGGACAACGAAGCACCGAACGCATCCGCGGGACGATCCACTTCCTCGCCACCATCGGGAAACCCGGTCGGAACCTCCTCGGTATCAGGGGAAACCGGGATGGAATCCCAGAACCCATGAATCCGCTCGTCGATCGGAGGGATAAGCGCCTCGGCATGGGCACGTTCATTCATCCCACTCTTCATCAAGCTCATTTCCTCTTCAAACACATAGTCATCGGCTCGCGTCCTCCAAGACTTCCGACCGAACCGCGGCACTCGCGAAAGTCACCCACCGAGGTAAAGGCATTCTTGAGGTTCCCATACTCAACCTGGAATTGAGAGGCACGAGTCTTCATCACCTCGACGATTTCCCTTTTGCCTTTCCTTTCCGCTTTGCGGATTGCCCGTGCATGATCACGAGTAAGTTGCGCTTCTCGCTCCAACATCTCGCCTTGCACACGAGCGAGATCCCGCTCCGCTTTCTCCGCTTTGAAGCGGTAGACCATGGCTTCTCTATGGCCCGCCTCAATGGCCGAGCCCAGCAAGCTCAGGCCCTGCAAAATCGATTGACATGTTATAAATATATACATAGGACAATCACCAAAAAATTCTCAAAAAACTAACCCCATTGATGATGCGAGATCCTTCCGCAACGACTCTCGGCCTCGCCGATTCTTTCGTAGGAGGAGGAGCATCGAAACCCGGTGGCAGACCAGCGAAGAAATCGTCGAAATCTGGAATAGGGGCCTCGCTCGAACCACTCCCATCGCCGTAAGCAAGGTTCGGATCCCATCCTGGAAGCATAGAGTCATCCATCGAAAACTCTTATGTCGCCAAGATCGACATCTTTTCCCTTCCAAGAGCTCGACTACGGTATAGCTGTTGGAGCTTCGACGGGATTCTGGTCGTCAGGTTCGGAGTCGCTTCCCGTGTTCGCAGCCAAAGCAGGACCGGGTCGCACGAATCTCAATGCCTTCCGAACCCTCGTCGGCGTAAAAGAAGTCCAGAAGAAAGGACCGTTCCTGAGAACATCTCTCACCGCAATGATGTCCTCGGGGAACGGAGCAAGAGGGTTGATGAAGGGACGATCATTCGGCAACCTCCGGAACAGTGGAATGCAACTCTCTTCGACGGACGCAGTGTCTACACGAACAAAGAAAAAGAACTTCTTCCACGAGTTGAAGTTCGAAATGAACTTCTTAACCACTGACATAAATTTCCGAGGGGCCAGCCTATGCTTATCCATATCTGTGACAAGTTGAAGTCTCAAAAGCGCTTCATAATGATCGACGGAAAGGGAAAGGCCATGCTCGTAGCTTAGAATCAGGATCCCGATAAGATGCTGAATGGCAAGGGGAGTCAACTGACTTATCGCAACTTCGAAACGATCCAACACTCGGACGAGAATTTCGGGTATTGGGAACCATAGGCGACAACGCACTACGAACGCCTCGTAGCAAGTAAAGTAACCCTCTGGGGGGCTGTTAGCACATTACCCGCGGCGGGGAACCCGGAATTCCACAGCATCCGGGATATGGTAGAAAGATCGCATGATCGCGAGAAACTCGTCGGTACTCCTGCTTGCATCCCCTTCCTCGACTCCACGATGGACCAGGACCGGGAACGGCTTCTCCTTGGGAGGGGTCAACGAGCCATAATGAGCAACCCACCATGCCTCATTCTCGGCAGGATGCACCAAGTGAGGCACGAACTCCATCTTCGGAACGATGAGCTCTTCATAAGGACTCGCGGACGAAGACCCTTTTTTCGCAATCTTTTTCTTGCTCGACATCTTTACACTTCTCCTGAGAGAATAGAGGAAAAGGGTGGAGAGAAAGATAGAAAGTTTCTCTTAAGAAAGATCTTAGAGAAAGACAAGAAAGTGAAAAAATTATGGAACAAGTTACCTCCCTTCTTATAGGCATGAGGATTTACTATTCAAGCTCGGACTTTCGGATATTAATTCCATCCATCACGCCTAACTTGCCAAACATGCCTAACCGCACGCTAGGATCCTACGATGCATGATCCTAACGGGCTGGGGGGCCTAACTATTGGGGTCAAAAACGGTTACGACGAAATTACCACCCGAAAATCCTCGGAGATCGTATTTCCGAAAGAGATAGTAAAAGGAGAGATGTAATTTTCGTAAAAATAACCAATGCGAAGTTTTTACGAAGAAGTATCCTTTGGGATTCAAACCGAACAAACCAAGCTCGGTCACCGCGCATACACGCCGTCCGATCGCTATGCAGCAACCAAACCTAAGCCAAGCTCGGTCGCTACGTAGCGACCGAGCGATCGTCCCGCTCGGTCGCTACGTAGCGACCGAGCTCGAACCAAAGCTCGGTCGCTACGTAGCGACTAAGCGATCGTCCCGCTCGGTCGCTACGTAGCGACCGAGCTCGGCCAAGCTCGGTCGCTACATAGCGATCGTCCCGCTCGATCGCTACGTAGCGATCGAGCTCAAGCCAAAGCTCGGTCGCTACGTAGCGACCGAGCGATCATCCCGCTCGGTCGCTACGTAGCGACCGGGCTCGAGCCAAAGTTCGGTCGCTGTCTAGCGATTGAACCTTTCCGAACATCGATACGACACCAGTCCTTGCATTCTCGTCAAACCTTCGAATGCTATCTCCCGAAGACCGTAGCAAGCTCAGTCCATGTTTCCCGCTATTCTAATTCATCGATCAAACTTCGCGGATTAGAAACCGCGGAAAACTCGTAGTAAATGTGTCGAGTCGGAAGACGGCCCAAAGGGACGTAAAACACGACTCGAGGCCCATCCTACGATTTTTCCTAACCAAAAGCCCGTGAACCACAGCATGGTTCACGCTTGGCCCACGAGGAAGGATAAATGTCAAGTTTCCGCGGATAAATACGGAAGTTTTGAAGATAATTGTGAAGATCGGGAAAAATGGAATAACTTCATTTTTATGCGATGACGGCTTAAGGGCAGAAGAGTAAAAGCGTAAACCGACCTTGGAGCTAGTATATAAGGAGTCCTAGGCGAGGAGCAGAGAAGGGAACTTTTTTCAGAGCAAACTTAGCACTTAGAGCAATTTAGGCAATTTTCCGTTTTTGTTATTTCGAGCTGCAACTCAATTAGGTTTAGCCGTCTTAGGGTTACTAGAACTAGGAATCTCGCCGACAGCTCTCGAGCCCAGGCTTATACCTTGTTGTAAACGCTCATACGCAAATTCGGAATAAGATCTTCTTTGCTCTCTTTCTCGATTTATTATACTTTGTCGTTGTTATTCTCGTGTTCTGATTGCTTGACGTGAGGTAATTAACAGATATTTGGGTCCTCTGGGAATTAGGGTTTTCCTAGTTTCCTTATTTAAACGGAAATCGACAGTGTAAATTTCGGTTCCCACAAGAACAGATTTGAGATGCATCTTATGATCTTCAAGGTTTTTGCTATAGACAAGAATGTCATCAAAGTAGACAACAACAAAATGACCTATGAATAACCTCAAGACATGATTCATTAAACGCATGAAAGTGCTAGGTGCATTAGTAAGACCAAATGGCATAGCAAGCCATTCATACAATCCTAACTTGGTTTTAAATGCGGTTTTCCACTCATCACCTTCCTTCATCCTAATCTGGTGATAGCCACTTTTCAAATAAATTTTAGAAAAGACACATGGTCCATGCAACTCATCAAGCATGTCATCTAGCCTAGGGATGGGTTGCCTATACTTTACTGTGATGTTGTTGATGGCACACCACACACATGCGCCAAGAACCATCCTTTTCGGGCACGAGAAGGACAGGAACGGCACAAGGACTGAGCCTTTCCCGGATGTAGCCTTTCTCAAGAAGGTCACCAATCTGTTTCTGAAGTTCCTTGGTCTCTACCGGATTGGTACGGTAAGCTGGCCGGTTTGGTAGAGACGCGCCTGGAACAAGGTCGATCTGATGCTCAATGCCTCGTACTGAAGGTAATCCCTTAGGATTCTCATCTGGAAAAACATCAGAATACTTCTGCAAAACATCAAAAAGTTCACTCGGAATCTTCGGTGCAAGGTCAGAAGAAGAAGCCATAAGAGATTCTTTGTACACAAGTAAAAGAAATGGCTTTTGGGAGTAAAGAGATCTCTTGACCTGACTTTGTTTGATATAGAAATTGGAGTTCCGTTGGGATGATTCAGGTTCATCTGGCATGGTTTCCTTGTCACGGTTCTTCTTGAGCTGGATCTGATCTTGATGAACCTCCAAAAGGTGTCAAAGGAACAAGCGTGATCTTCTTCCCTTTATGATCAAAGGAGTGTCGGTTTGTGAAGTCATCATGCACGGCTCTCTTATCAAATTGCCATGGCCGGCCCAAGAGAATGTGGCATGCATCCATAGGAAGAACGTTGCAAACGACCTCGTCCTCATATCGGCCAATGGTAATAGGGACAGTGACTTGCTCTTTCACATACTGTTCTCCAGCCTCGTTTAGCCATTCCATCCTGAAAGGACGAGAGAGAGGCCGAGAAGCAAGTCCTAGTTTCTTGACAAGTGTGTCACTAGCAACATTAGTACAACTCCCACCATCAACAATCAAAAAGCAAACCTTTTCAGAAACTAAGCATCGAGAATGAAAGAGATTCTCCCTTTGTTCCTTTTCATTGTTTTTGGGTTGGACACTCAGAGTTCTTCTTGTGACAAGTAGAGGACCATGAGCTGGATAGTCAAAGCAAGGCTCCTCATCATAGATTGGGTCGGACTCATCATCAAAGGCTGGGTCGGAACCATCGACCAAGCGGCCGTCCGTCTCATCGAAAATAGACTCGACCATGCCTTTCCTAGCAACGAGTAGTGGCCCGTGATGCGGATATCCAAAGGACTCGTCCTCTTCATCAAAGATAGGACCAAGATATTATTTGTTCTCCTGCTCATCCTCAGATTTAACTTCTCCATTCTCCGTAAGAATCATCACTCGTTGGTTGGGACAGTTTTTGGCAAAATGTCCTAGACCTTGACATTTGAAACACCTAATGTCTCTTGCTCTGCCAGAAGTATCAACTGCCTTTCCTTTGACATCACGAGCAGGGACATCAGTTTTAAAAGCATTATGTGTTGTGGAAGAAGACTTACCTTTGTCTTGGTAGCTTGGCTTAGGAGCAAAAGCCGATCAAGGAGAGTAGGCCGGTTTAGAGGTAATGGCCGGCTATGAGAAACTCTTCCTCTTAATTTGTTGCTCGATCAAGATGGCCTTGTGTAGCATATGTTCCACACTACCATACTCTTGAAGCTCCATACGGTCTTGGATGTCTCGGTTAAGGCCAGAGAGGAACCTAGCCATAGTGGCGTCCATGGGCTCGTCTACATCAGCCTTGATCATCAAAGTTTCCAAGTCTTCCACGGACTTAGTGCCTTGAAGCAAGCGTCTGAGTTTCTGGTGGAGGTCTCGGTGATAATGAGCAGGAACAAATCGTCTCCTCATCAGCATGGAAAACTCATCCCATGTCTCAATCGGTCTCTCACCTGTTCTCCTCATAAGGGTCACAACTTGATCATACCAATTAATAGCATAGCCAGAGAATTCAGTAACAGCTAGTCTAACTTTCTTAAGTTCAGAAAAGTTTTGACAATCAAAGACATATTCAATTTTTCTCTCCCATTCAAAAAAAACAGCAGGATCATTTTTACCCTTAAAAGGTTGGATTTTTAGTTTCAATCCACTTAGGCTATCATTAGTACGTTCATTTCTAGCAAAAGGATTGACATCACCTGGATCTCGGGTTATAGGACCTCTTCTTAGACGGTATGCTGATCTGGCCTCGTCCTCTTGATCATCCTCCTCTCGGATCTAATCGTCGGACCGAGTGTTCCTACGCAGACGGTCTCTTCTTGCTCCGGCTCTAGAAGGAGCTTGGCTGGCCTGGATCTCATCAAGCCTCTGATGGATCTGATCTAAACCAACGTTCAACATGTTAGACATAGAATCATTCAAAGCACGCATTTGAAGGTTAGACAATCCGGCAACTGAGTTTCCGGGACGGTTCCGTTCATCATCACTACTCATGGTTCCTGAAATTTCTTAAACACAAAACGTTAGATAAAAATCCTCACTCTCTCAAGTGTTTGATCCTCACCCACACACGTGTTTCTCTTAGAATTTGGATGGTCACACAACAAGTTTTCACTCAAAGTTCTAAGAAGAACAAATCAAAGAAACTCAATGGACAAAATCCAAGCAAACACAAGGGAATTTTAAAAGAGAGAAGATAAGAGATTTTTGGTTTTGGGAATCCGTTTTAACCACCTCAAAGGCTTGATTTCTCCTCAGCCAACAGGCTTTCTCTTCCACCACCAATCCACAAATCAAACTTTTCGAATTTATTTTTTTTTTATAGACAGATCTTTCTTTTCTTTTTTTTTTATAGATAGAGGATGGTAATGAGGGGCCCGGATTCAAGATAGATAGATGAAGAGTGTTTATGAAGAAATGGAAGATGAGAAAGATGAATGATTTAGAAGATACCAAACGAGCGGCTCTGATACCACTTGAAGGACCCTAAGATCGGCTCACTCGAATGGATCAGATTTGGATATGAACTCCGGATGGAGAACATGATGGATTGAAGGGTCGCACGAAGGTTGCGGAAAGGCCTTCGATATTCCCGAATCCAAATGGTGCTTGATATGACCAAGAGGATGGTAATGAGGGGCCCGGATTCAAGATAGATAGATGAAGAGTGTTTATGAAGAAATGGAAGATGAGAAAGATGAATGATTTAGAAGATAC
>NW_026014799.1:12500-120000 GCF_020379485.1 Brassica napus | reverse complement strand
CCAGTGTCAGGATTGGGTAATTTGCGCGCCTGCTGCATTCCTTGGATGTGGTAGCCGTTTCTCAGGCTCCCTCTTCGGAATCGAACCCTAATTCTCCGTCACCCGTTACCAGTATGGTAGGCCACTATCCTACCATCGAAAGTTGATAGGGCATAAATTTGAATGATGCGTCGCCAGCACTAAGGCCATGCGATTCGTCGAGTTATCATGAATCATCAGAGCAACAGGCAGAGCCCGCATCGACCTTTTATCTAATAAAAGCATCCCTTGCAGAAGTCAGGGATTGTTGCACGACACAGCTCTATAATTACTATGGTTATTCCAGTAGTAGTTACCATCAAACAAACTATAACTGATTTAATGAGCCATTCACTGTTTCACAGTCTGAATTCGTTCATACTTACACATGCATGGCTTAATCTTTGAGACAAGCATATGACTACTGGCAGGATCAACCAGGTAGCATTCATAAATCAGGGCAAGACCACGTCATATTCCCGCAAACACATGGAAAGTGGGAACATACGCAGACTTGACCGTCATATTTTATCCAAAGACAAACGTGCTTAGCGGGATAGAATTTCTTCGAGTCACCGCCATAATAATTCCGCAACCAAGATCTCAGCAAACAGCTTATTCACCTTTGCGAAAAATGCATAAATTATGCAAAGACGCAAGGATCACAAGTGCCGGCTTATGTGTTCACGACTTCCCCACTGAAAGAGATGCCGCAAACAACATTTTAAGCAAACTTAACAATTCCTTCCAGATAGGTACGCAACACAGGCCCCGGATCAGTTCAACAAGCATAAAACAATGCTAGTGAAGAAACTGAGGAGGATAGATGGTCTGTAGTTGGGTGCGCGAGCACAGAGCCTACAAACACTAGCTATCCAATCACCACTCATACGCCGAATGTTCATTTGCCCCGCTAACATCAATCTTTCCAACCACTCTTGATATGTAATCAAAGTTAGGGGCAAAACGGTCCACCGGAAAATTCACCAGAAAACTTACCAGAAAATTCACCGGAGACAATCCGGCCATCAACCTCAACCCAGACATCGATAGTGTTGGACCGAGCAGTCCAACACTACATACCCCTTCGGGTACTGAGGGTAGGCTCAAAAGAGTGCCTACCCCTTATATAGACAAAACACTTTTTTTCAGTCTGTATTGGTTGTGTTCCGGGAGTATTTTTAATGTAAGAAACAAAATACTTCGAATTTGAATCTGATATTTTGCATGTTTCATAAGAATGGTTAAAGCTATTTTCGGGTAAATTTTCATGATTTTCTTTTGCTTCTAACCATGTCTTTCACATGCTACAAAGTTTGGGGTTTCGTGGTCTAAACGGATGTCTACAGCAACTTTTGATCAACACTTGACATCCTAAACTATTTGTTGACATATTTTTGATGTTCTCCAAAAATATTCATTTTTTAATTTTTGGCTTCTCGGTGATTTTGGCTGTCCGTGGGTGATTTTGGCCCACGTTGGCTGTCTATTCCGTACACAAAGAACGTCCGTGTGTGTCCGTCAGCACACACAGGACGTCCGTGGCTCTCTGTGTGTGTCTGTCAGCACACACAGAAAGTCCGTGGCTGTCCATCAGTACACATATCAGCACGCTGGTCCTTGGACTCAGCACGCTGGCCCTTCCCGTGGACTGTTTGGGTGATTTTGGCCAACGTGGGCTGTCTGTTCAGTACACACAGGACGTCTGTGGGTGTCTGCCAGCACACACAGGACATCCGCGGGTGTCTGTGGCTGTCCGTCAGCACACATAGGACTTCCATGGCTGTCCGTGTGTGTCCGTGTGTGTTCGTCAGCACACATAGGACGTCTGTGGCTGTCCATCAGTACACATATCAGCATGCTGGTCTTTGGACTCAGCACGCTGGCCCTTCCCGTGGACTGTTCGGGTGATTTTCGCCCACGTGGGCTGTCTGTTCAGTACACATAGGACGTCCGTGGGTGTTTGTCAGCACACACAGAACGTCTGTGGTTGTCCGTCAGCACACATTGGACATCCGTGGCTGTCCATGTGTGTCAGTGTGTGTCCGTCAAAACACACAGAACGTCTGTGGCCGTCCATCAGTACACATATTAGCACGTTGGTCCTTGGACTCAGCACGCTGACCCTTCCCGTGGACCATTCTGGTGATTTTGGCCCACGTGGGCTGTCTGTTCAGTACACACAGGACGTCCGTGGGTGTTCGTCAGCACACTCAGGATGTCCGTGTGTGTCCGTCAGCACACACAGGACGTCCCTGGCTGTCCGTTTTGTGTCCATGTGTGTCCGTGAGTACACAGAGGACGTCTGTGCCTGTCCATCAGTACACATAACTACACGTTGGTCCTTGGACTCAGCACGCTGACCCTTCTTGTTGACTGTTCGGGTGATTTTGGCACACGTGGGCTGTCTGTTCAGTACACACAGGACGTCCGTCGGTTTCCGCCAGCACACACAGGATGTCCGTGGCTGTCCGTGTGTGTCCGTGTGTGTTCGTCAGCACACACATGACGTCCGTGAATGTCCATCAGTACACATATCAGAACGCTGGCCTTTCCCGTGGACTGTTTTGGTGATTTTGGCCCACGTGGGCTGTCTGTTCAGTACACAGAGGACGTCCGTGGGTGTCCGCCAGCACACACAGGACGTTCGTGGCTGCCGGTGGCTGTTCGTTAGCACACACAGGACGTCCGTGGCTGTCCCTGTGTGTTCGTGTGTGTCTGTCACCACACACAGGATGTCCGTGGCTGTCCATCAGCACACATATCAGCATGCTGGTCCTTGGACTCAGCACGCTGGCCCTTCCCGTGTACTGTTCGGGTGATTTATGCCCAGTGGGCTGTATTTTCAGTACACACAGGACGTCCCTGGGTTTCTGTCCGCACACACAAGACGTCTGTGTGTGTCTATCAGCACACACAGGACGTCCGTGTGTGTCCGTGTCTGTCCGTCAGCACACACAGGACGTCCGTGTCTGTCCATCAGTACACATATCAGCACATTGGTCCTTGGACTCAGCACGCTGGCCCTTCCCGTGGACTGTTTGGGTGATTTTGGCCCATGTGGGCTGTCTGTTCGGTACACACAGGACGTCCGTGGCTGTCCGTCAGCACAGAGGACGTCCGTGGCTGTCCGTGTGTGTCTGTGTGTGGCCGTCAGCACACACACAGGACGTCTGTGGCTGTTCATTAGTACACATATCAGCACGCTGGCCCTTCCCGTGGACTGTTCAGGTGATTTTGGCCCACGTGGGCTGTCTGTTCAGTACACACAAGACGTCAGTGGGTGTCCGTCAGCACACACAGAATGTCCGTGTGTGTCCGTCAGCACACACAGGACGTCCGTGGGTGTCCGTCAGTACACACAGAACGTCCGTGTGTGTCCGTCAGCACACACATGACGTCTGTGGCAGTCTGTGTGTGTCCGTGTGTGTCCGTCAGCACACACATGACGTTTGTGGCTGTCCATCAGTACACATATCGGCACGCTGGTCCTTGGACTCAGCATGCTGACCATTCTCGTGGACTGTTCGGGTGATTTTGGCCCATGTGGGCTGTCTGTTCAGTACACACAGGACGTCTGTAGATGTCCGCCAGCACACACAGGACATCCGTGGCTGTCCGTGTGTGTCCGTGTGTGTTTGTCTGTGTCCGTCAGCACACACAGACGTCTGTGGCTATCCGTGTGTGTCTGTGTGTGTCCTTCAGCACACACAGGACATCCGTGCCTGTCCGTGTGTGTCTGTCAGCACACACAGAACGTCTGTGGTTGTCCGTCAGCACACATTGGACATCCGTGGCTGTCCATGTGTGTCCGTGTGTGTCCGTCAAAACACACAGAACGTCTGTGGCCGTCCATCAGTACACATATTAGCACGTTGGTCCTTGGACTCAGCACGCTGGCCCTTCCCGTGGACTGTTCGGATGATTTCTGCCAAGTGGGCTGTATTTTCAGTACACACAGGACGTCTGTGGGTTTCCGTCCGCACACACAGGACGTCCGTGTGTGTCTGTCAGCACACACAGGACGTCCGTGTGTGTCCGTGTCTGTCCGTCAGCACACACAGGACGTCCGTGGCTGTCCATCAGTACACATATCAGCACATTGGTCCTTGGACTCAGCACGCTGGCCCTTCCCGTGGACTGTTTGGGTGATTTTGGCCCATGTGGGCTATCTGTTCGGTACACACAGGACGTCCGTGGCTGTCCGTCAGCACACAGGACGTCCGTGGCTGTCTGTGTGTGTGTGTGTGTGGCCGTCAGCACACACACAGGACGTCTGTGGCTGTTCATTAGTACACATATCAGCACGCTGGCCCTTCCCGTGGACTGTTCAGGTGATTTTGGCCCACGTGGGCTGTCTGTCCAGTACACACAAGACGTCAATGGGTGTCCGTCAGCACACACAGAACGTCCATGTGTGTCCGTCAGCACACACAGGACGTCCGTGGTTGTTCGTCAGTACACACAGAACGTCCGTGTCTGTCCGTCAGCACACACATGACGTCTGTGGCTGTCTGTTTGTGTCCGTGTGTGTCCGTCAGCACACACATGACGTTCGTGGCTGTCCATCAGTACACATATCAGCACGCTGGTCCTTTGACTCAGCATGCTGACCATTCTCGTGGACTGTTCGGGTGATTTTGGCCCACGTGGGCTGTCTGTTCAGTACACACAGTGTTGTAGGCACGGGTCGGAGGGTCGGACGGACGGACGGACGGACGGACGGATGGCCGTTCCGCGGTTCAGTCTTGCCTCGGACGGATGGTACTGGCCGGCTCGTCTCTTGCTTGTGATCGAACCTGAAACAGATAGGAACTTTTAGTGAGTTTTCAACAGGATCTAGAACAGAAACAAGTTATGATTCTTTTGGTTTTTATGGAATTGGTTGAATGAAATCTAAAACAAAAGATAGAGAAGAGAGTAGATTGGCGGATGGGATCTGCTGCTGGACGTATGTCTCTCTCAGCAAGATGCCTAGGTCGGTTAGGAAGATAGATATGGATCCGGCTCTTGTTGGACGTATGTCTCTCTCAAGATTCGGACAAGGAATGGAATGGATCGAAGGACGCCACAAAGAACAATGGATCGGCTCTTTGATATGTCACACGGCTGCTCTCAATGTTTCACACAACTGAAAGACTTAGGGTTTCTTTGCTAAAGCAAAAACGATTTCATAAAAGACTTAGCCGAAAAGTTGGCAACTACAAGGGTTTAAATAGATGTTCCTTACTGGACTTAAAGATAAAAAAAAATGCCTAGACAAATGGCCAATGTCTTAACCGAAATAGAAATAAAGAAAACAATAGACCGGTCGCGGTTTGAGATGTCCGGATCAGAACTCATAGTATGCTTGCTTGTTGCCTCATTAAAACCTTTCGGGAAAACCCAGTGGGACAAAACCTCGATAAGGAAAAAGAGTACAACACATACTACTCCTTCTGATGGTCGGCTATATCTCTGAACCGGAAGCAAGTTGGTTGGATGGATTGAATATGAAGGTGGAAATGGTCAGGCCGGCTTCATTCTGGCCGATGGAGGAGAACTGGCTCGAATGGACAGGGTCTGGAACCTCTAGTGGTTCACCGGTGTCTTCAAGCTTCAAGTCAGACAACTCCTGGATCAATAGTTGCTTGAACCCGGTTTGTTCCTGTGCAAGCAGCTCCTGGACAGCTTTGGCAAATCCAGCTCTTATAACTCTTGAATCGGACCTTGTGGTAGGGCCTTTGCGGATAATGGGAACCTCAGTCGTGGGTACTACAACATCCCCTCCCTCTTGAACAGGTTCTGTCCTCAGAACATCTCTGTCATCAGCAATATAAGGAGACAAGTCAGACACATTGAACGTTCGGGAAACTTGGAACTCACCTGGCAGTTCTAGCCGGTAGGCATTGTCATTGATCCGATCGAGCACTCGGAATGGTCCGTCCCCTCGTGGGGATAATTTGCTCTTCCTCTCTTCCGGAAACCGTTCTGGCCTCATGTGGAGCCACACCCAATCGCCTGGCTGGAAGATAACTTCTGTGCGCCCCTTGTTGAGCTTAATCCGGTTCCTTTCAGCCTTCTTCTCCAAAGTCTCCTTGACTTGCCGGTGCATGTTCTTCACAAACTCAGCCTTTTTGTCACCACTCTGGCTGACTTGCATGGCTGGTGGCAATGCGGCTAGGTCCATGGGCGTCTCTGGTCTAAAGCCATACACGATCTCAAAAGGGGAGAGGTTAGTAATAGAGTGCCTTGCATGGTTATAAGCAAACTCAATGAATGGCAAACAACTCAACCAGTTTTTAAGATTCTTACCCACCGTAGCCCTCAATAACTGAGAGAGTGTACGGTTTACTACCTCGGTCTGTCCATCAGTCTGTGGATGGCAAGTGGTCGAGAAAAGGAGCTTGGTTCCAAGCTTTTTCCACAATGTCCTCCAGAAGTGGCTGAGAAATTTTGTGTCTCGGTCGGACACAATGGTACGAGGCACTCCATGTAAACGCACCACTTCCTTGAAGAAGAGATCAGCGGTTTGGCTTGCATCATTGGTCTTGGAACACGGAATGAAGTGTGCCATCTTGGAGAACCTGTCCACTACAACAAAAATAGAATCCTTGTGTTCTATCTTGGGCAAGCCCAGCACAAAGTCCATAGACAGATCGACCCACGGTGCAATAGGAATAGGTAAAGGCATGTGTAAACCATAAGGATGCGACCTGGATTTGGTTTTGAGACAGACAGTGCACTTGGCGCAAAGGCTCTCGACGTAGCGCCTCATCCGGGGCCAATAGAAGTGGTCGGACAGGACGCTCAGAGTTTTGTCCCGACCGAAATGCCCCATCAATCCACCCCCATGAGCTTCTCTGGTCAGTAAATCTCGCATGGAACCATGAGGGATACACAGGCGTTTTTCCTTGAAGAGGAACCCGTCCTGCTGATAGAATGGACCCATGGCTCCCTTAGCCGTGTTACTGTAAAGCTCAGAAAAATCAGGGTCAGTTTCATAAGACATTTTGAGTTGCTCAAAACCCATGATCTTAGCCTCCATGGTGGTAATGAGTGTGTGGCGCCGGGATAGGGCGTCGGCCACTACGTTGTCCTTTCCCTTCTTGTACTTGATCACATAAGGAAAAGTTTCCACGAACTCCAGCCACCTGGCATGCCTCTTCTTGAGTGTGGTCTGGCCCCTCAAATGCTTAAGAGTCTCATGATCTGTATGAATAATAAACTCTTTAGACAAAAGATAATGTTGCCAAGTTTCAAGCGACCTTACTAGAGCATATAGCTCTTTATCATAGGTGGGGTAATTGAGGGCGGCTCCACTCAATTTCTCACTGAAGAAAGCCACTGGCCGGCCTCCTTGGGTCAGTACGGCCCCTATCCCTGTCCCTGAAGCATCACACTCAATCTCAAAAGGTTTATCAAAGTTAGGAAGAGTTAGAACCGGTGCATGTGTCAAACTATATTTAAGCCTGTTGAAAGACTCCTCTTGGGCAGGACCCCAAGCAAAGGTTACATTCTTCTTGATCACGGAGGTCATTGGGGCGGCAATGGTACTGAAGTCCTTCACAAATCGTCGGTAGAAACTGGCTAGTCCATGGAAGCTGCGGATATGTCCGATCGTGGTCGGGGTCGGCCAGTCTTGTATGGCCTTGATCTTCTCCTCATCAACCTTCAGTCCCTGTGAACTCACAACAAAGCCTAAAAATACCAACTGATCAGTGCAGAATACACATTTCTTAAGGTTAGCATAAAGGCCTTCTTGCCTTAAGGCTTTCAAAACCTGTTCTAGGTGTCCCATGTGTTCAGTTAAAGACCTGCTGTAAATCAAGATATCATCAAAGTATACAACCACGAATTTACCAATGTAAGGTCGGAGGACCTCATTCATGAGTCTCATGAAGGTGCTAGGGGCGTTGGTAAGGCCAAACGGCATCACCAGCCACTCGTATAGACCTTGCTTGGTCTTGAAGGCGGTTTTCCACTCATCTCCTTCCTTCATGCGGACTTGATGGTATCCACTCCTGAGATCAATCTTAGAAAACACAACAGACCCACTCAGTTCATCCAACATATCATCTAATCTAGGTATAGGGTACCGATATTTGATGGTTATGTTGTTGATGGCTCGGCAGTCCACACACATGCGCCATGTCCCATCTTTCTTAGGCACTAGTAGGACCGGGACTGCACAGGGGCTAAGGCTCTCGCGGATGTAGCCTTTGTCCATGAGATCTTGGACCTGCCGTTCCAGCTCCTTAGCTTCCTCAGGGTTGACACGGTAAGCGGCTCGGTTTGGTAGTGGCGCGCCGGGTACAAGATCGATCTGATGTTCTATGCCACGGATAGGGGGTAAGCCGGCAGGGATCTCGTCAGGGAAGACATCCTTGTAACGTCCCATGAGGTCTTGTACTACGTCCGGTACTTCAGGAGCTTCTAAACCTGCAAAACAACCTTCCTTAAAGATCATTAGTAGCACCTGTGTCTCACGTTGTAATGATTTAAGCACTTGTCCGGAAGTCATGTAAAGGTTAATGTTACTTACCTGGCCGGACTGCGTCATTGCCTTCTGCATATCATGAACTTCTTGAGGGCTGAGAGGTGCTAGGCTGTGCTTCTTGTTGTTGTGGACGAAACTGTAGATGTTGGTGCGGCCATGGTGAAGTGTCTCCTTGTCAAACTGCCACGGCCTTCCGAGAAGTATATGGCCGGCTTGCATGGGCACAACATCACACTTGACCTGGTCTTGGTACTTGCCAATACTGAAGGACACAACAACTTGTTCGGCAATCTTGAGCTCAGTCTCATCATTGAGCCATTTGAGACGGTATGGTCGAGGATGGGCAGTTTTGACCAACCCTAGCTTATCAACAAGATACTTGCTAGCCACGTTAGTACAAGATCCGCCATCTATGATCAAACTACATACCTTGTGATCAACACTACATCTGGTGTGGAAGATGTTCTCCCGCTGGATGGTCTCTGGGTCAAAGAGGGTGCTAAGAGCTCTCCGGGTCACTAGCAGCTCGCCTGTCTCCGGGTAGTCGGTTACTTCTTCATCAGAGATCGCGGCCGCGGCCTCTGCCTCATCTTGGGATTCATACTCGCCATCCCCCTTTGTTTGGACAATCCCGAGCGTAGTGGCCTTTGCCCTGACACTTATAACAAATGATGTCACGAGTACGCAAATTTTGGGCTTGAGTCTTACCCTGCTCCGGCTTAGATGCATTAGACGATTCAGCCTGGTTTGTCTTGAATCGGCTCTCAATCTCAATCGTCTTGCCCTTGTCGCCTTGCTTTGAACCCGGTTGAGTCCAAGCAGGTTTGCTGCGGCTGGTACTGGCCGTCTTGCGCTTGATGTGCTGCTCGGCTTGCGTAGCAAAGTGCAATAGATCGTTGAAGTCTTCATAGTGCTGTCTCTCCACCTTGCGGGCAATGCGGTCTTGCAGCCCTTCCAGGAATTGGGACATCATTGTCTCCTCGGGCTCGTCGGTCTCAAGCTTATTCCTAAGTGCCTCGAACTCCTCAAAGTACTCCTCCACAGTCTTAGTTCCCTGCGTAAGTTTACGAAAACGTTTTAGCACATCACGCTGGTAGTAAGATGGAATGTACCTCGCGCGAAGCTTGGTCCGCATCTCGGTCCAATTACGCGCTCTCCACACTGGCCCGGACTTAGCAACGTCTCGATCCCACCACGAAAGAGCATTGTCCGTCAGCTGGGCTGCTGCTAGGGCAACCTTCTTGGCCTCACTATATTGATAATAGTCGAATATGTACTCCATGCGCTTCTCCCACACGATGTAGGCATCCGGATCAACCTTGCCGGCAAACGTTGGGGGATGAAGCTTAAGCGCCTTGCCTCCCAACCAAGGCTCTTCCTCCTCTCGGTCTCGACCTCCCCTATGGTCGCGGCCTCCTCCTACTTGGGCCCGGGGTCTTCGCGCGTTCCTCCTACCTCCCCGGTTCGGCCTCTCCTCGTCCTGACTGCGCGTATCATCGGTACTGTCCGCGTCCGAGTCAGTGTCATGCGGGTCCGGCTGATGCCTTCCTGGTGGTCGAGGTCCGTTGGGCCTGCCTCCCTGCCGTATCTGAGCAAGCTCGGCTGTGATAGTCCTAAGGCTCGCCCTCAGTTCCTCATTGTCAGCTAGGAGCTGAGCGTTTATGGCCGCTTGGTCTTGACCTACATCTCCCATAGTTCTCTGAGAAGAAACTCAAAGAAAGATTAAAGGCAAGAGGGGGTTAAATAGTTGCTTGGGTCGGATACTTTGAGTATCGACCAAGGCTAAGAGTAAATGCAAAAAAAAAGTTAAGACAAAATCGAATCAGGTTTGAAAAAGGAAAGGGAATATTTTTTTTTTTTTTGAAAACTTGGAAAACAATCCGAAAAATTTAAAAATAAGAAAAGTAAATAATTTTTTTTTTTAAATGGAAAGATCAAAAACTTGGAGAACAATTCCGAAATTTTTTTAAAAAAGATAAGGAAAGTAAATATTTTTTTTTGAATGGTGACGGCTAGGGTTCAGAAAGAACTGAGTTTCGCAGGAAACTTCAGCTCTGATACCAAAATGTTGTAGGCACGGGTCGGAGGGTCGGACGGACGGACGGATGGCCGTTCCGCGGTTCAGTCTTGCCTCGGACGGATGGTACTGGCCGGCTCGTCTCTTGCTTGTGATCGAACCTGAAACAGATAGGAACTTTTAGTGAGTTTTCAACAGGATCTAGAACAGAAACAAGTTATGATTCTTTTGGTTTTTATGGAATTGGTTGAATGAAATCTAAAACAAAAGATAGAGAAGAGAGTAGATTGGCGGATGGGATCTGCTGCTGGACGTATGTCTCTCTCAGCAAGATGCCTAGGTCGGTTAGGAAGATAGATATGGATCCGGCTCTTGTTGGACGTATGTCTCTCTCAAGATTCGGACAAGGAATGGAATGGATCGAAGGACGCCACAAAGAACAATGGATCGGCTCTTTGATATGTCACACGGCTGCTCTCAATGTTTCACACAACTGAAAGACTTAGGGTTTCTTTGCTAAAGCAAAAACGATTTCATAAAAGACTTAGCCGAAAAGTTGGCAACTACAAGGGTTTAAATAGATGTTCCTTACTGGACTTAAAGATAAAAAAAAAGGCCTAGACAAATGGCCAATGTCTTAACCGAAATAGAAATAAAGAAAACAATAGACCGGTCGCGGTTTGAGATGTCCGGATCAGAACTCATAGTATGCTTGCTTGTTGCCTCATTAAAACCTTTCGGGAAAACCCAGTGGGACAAAACCTCGATAAGGAAAAAGAGTACAACACATACTACTCCTTCTGATGGTCGGCTATATCTCTGAACCGGAAGCAAGTTGGTTGGATGGATTGAATATGAAGGTGGAAATGGTCAGGCCGGCTTCATTCTGGCCGATGGAGGAGAACTGGCTCGAATGGACAGGGTCTGGAACCTCTAGTGGTTCACCGGTGTCTTCAAGCTTCAAGTCAGACAACTCCTGGATCAATAGTTGCTTGAACCCGGTTTGTTCCTGTGCAAGCAGCTCCTGGACAGCTTTGGCAAATCCAGCTCTTATAACTCTTGAACCGGACCTTGTGGTAGGGCCTTTGCGGATAATGGGAACCTTAGTCGTGGGTACTACAACACACAGGACGTCTGTGGATGTCCGCCAGCACACACAGGACATCCGTGGCTGTCCGTGAGTGTCCGTGTGTGTTTGTCTGTGTCCGTCAGCACACACAGACGTCAGTGGCTATCCGTGTGTGTCTGTGTGTGTCCTTCAGCACACACAGAACATCTGTGGCTGTCTGTGTGTGTCCGTGTGTGTCTGTCAGCACACACAGGACGTCCGTGGGTGTCCGTGGCTGTCCGTCAGCACACACAGGATGTCTGTGTGGTGTCTGTGTGTGTCTGTCAGCACACACAGGACGTCTGTGGCTGTCCATAAATACACATATCAGCACGCTGGTCTTTGGACACAGCACGTTGGCCCTTCCTGTGGACTGTTTGGGTGATTTTGGCCCACGTGGGCTGTCTGTTCAGTACACACAGGATGTCCGTGGGTGTCCGCCAGCACACACAGGATGTCCGTGGCTGTCCGTGTGTGCCGTGTGTGTCCGTCTGTGTTTGTCAGCACATACAGGACGTCCGTGGCTGTCCATCAGTACACATAACAGCACATTGGTCCTTGGACTCAGCACGCTGGCCCTTCCCGTGGACTATTTGGGTGATTTTGGCCCACGTGGGCTGTCTGTTCAGTACACACAGGACGTCCGTGGCTGTCCGTCAGCACACATGACGTCTGTGGCTGTCCGTGTGTGTCTGTGTGTGGTCGGCAGCACACACACAGGATGTCTGTGGCTGTTCATTAGTACACATATCAACACGCTGGTCCTTGGACTCAGCACGCTGGCCCTTCCCATGGACTGTTCAGGTGATTTTGGCCCACGTGGGCTGTCTGTTCAGTACACACAAGACGTCCGTGGGTGTCCGTCAGCACACACAGAACGTCCGTGTGTGTCCGTCAGCACACACAGGACATTCATGGCTGTCCATCAGTACACATATCAGCACGTTGGTCCTTGGACTCTGCACGCTGACCATTCCTGTGTACTGTTCGGGTGATTTTGGCCCACGTGGGTGTTTGTTCAGTACACACAGGATGTTGTGGCATCCAGTCCGTGTGTGTCCGTGTGTGTGTCATGTCCGTCACACACAGACGTCTGTGGCTGTCCTGTGTGTGTCCCAGCACACACAGGACATCTGTGGTAGTCGTGTGTGTCCGTGTGTGTTTGTCTATGTCCGTCAGCTCACACAGGACGTCTGTGGCTGTCCGTGTGTCTTTCTCTGTGCTGTCCGTCAACACACACAGGACGTCTGTGGCTGTCCGTGTGTGTCCGTCAGCACACACAGGACGTCTGTGGCTGTCCATAAGTACACATATCAGCACGCTGGTCTTTGGACTTGTAAGACCCGAACCCTGGCCTCTCGACCTGATGGAGTCCGCAGGCTTACTTATTAATTTCTCTGCTTGTTTGATCCATTTTTAAGTCTATTAGTTACTAAGTCATATTCGAATATGAGGTTCATAAACAAAGGAACAGATTGCACAGCGGAATAACAATGTATAAACTTTGTATTACTTAGAAACATGAGATTCGATACACAACTTCTTAACAGTCTCATAGACAATCACTAGTTCATCCCTAGCATCATCTAACCACACGTTACACAGCCTCTCACTGACCGAGCCTTCACGGCTCCTTGGCTTGACCAGAACCATCCTTAGTTCCTGAAACCACAACCAGATAAGCATTAATCATAACTGAGAATAGAACGGATTGATTCTACAATGCTTGGCTTGGTTCCTAGAACTTAGATAAACCTCAGTCAGCATAATCATAAAACGTATGAACCTACCTACCGTATCCTAAGTCATTCAACCAACCACCCCTTGACTTAGAATCAGATAGATAGTCCAGAATAGATAAACAGAACACACGAACAGATCCGGATCGTCCCCAAAGACCAATCCGTCTATCCGGATAGAATCTAGGTGCGACCGGCCAATGGAGTCCGGCTCAATGGCCCAACGGACTCCCTTACCTGATCCGGCCTTAGGCCTGGATCCAATCGGCCTAGTAAGCCTCAAGCCTAATCCGGAAGGCTTAGCAACCGGTCAGACCTTGCGACTCTACCTTGGCTTAGACAAACCGTGACCTTGTCTTAACTAGACAAGCCATAGGCTGATCCATAAGGATCGGTCCTAACCTGTCCCGAAAGACACCGTTTGGAACATGCACCCTTTGGCCAATCGTGCCTCTTGGTCCTCGTACCTTTTGATGTTTGCAACCTTTGGTAACTCGTACCTTTTGGTCCCTGACACCCTTTGGCAACTCACAACCTTTGAACACTCATGACTTCTTGACAACTCGTGCCCTTTGGGTCATTCCCAACCGTTCGTCCTAACCGCCCAGTCTTGGTGCGATCGGATCATCCGTCTAACCGACCCGTGTCTAGGCTAGCGGTCTGGTTATGTTCGGCCAAAGCCTAGGGACGTGTCCCTTGGACTCAACCAACACAACCTTTCGTGTTTAACCAGAGAGAAGAGAAGAGAAACGAATTGAAATAGATAAGGAGAGCCGGATGGGACTTAGGAACCGAGCAGAGCCGCGGTGCGGTCGCATGGACCGTCCGTTCGGTCTGATGGAGCCACGGCCCATCACATACCTTGTGAACCACGTCTGGGTTCTCCATGCTCTTCTCCTTGTCTTGATCTCCCATTCTTGACCGGAGTTAGTTCTCAAACGATCAGAGTCGCCGGAACACAACACCACCACAATCGGCCTTTCTCTTGGCCGGAACTCTCTCTTTCTCTCTTTCTTTCTCTCTACGTTTTTCTCTGAGTATTTTTACTCTGGAATTGGATAATGAAATCGACCAGAGAGCCCCCATATTTATAGAAAACGAGGGGGTAAGTCTTGCCCCACGAACAGGCACGACTTGCTAGCGAATGGGCACCATCGGCCAAGAGTTGCCCCCTTTCGGCCACTTGCATCCCTTCGCCCTTTCTGATTGGGTTTGGGGTCGGCCACAAGCCCAACCCACGCCCCAGGCCTCCTGGACACAGCCCACGGCATTGCCCAAGGACCCAACAGCCCATGGCCTCATGGCCGGACCTCACATCCCGCCACTGACCCGGACCTGGACCATCGGCCTAAAGCCCGGACAGTCCGTCTAGCTGAGATGAGCTGACTCTCAGCTGCCTCAGCTGAGTGAGCTAGTAGTCCAGCTAGTGGAGCTGACTTAGTAGGGACTGAGCTGGAGTGAACTGAACCTAGCTTCCTTGAGCTGGCCGAGCTACTCGTCCACTTCGTCCTAGCTACCGTCTTACTCGTCCTAGCTGTCTCTTAGCTTGTATAAGGTTAAGTCTAAGTTTCCTTATATCCTTAACCTTCTTTCTCGACCATGGAACGCTTTCCTTGATGTCTTAAGACTGGCTTGTACGTTTCCTCGAACCATGGCCGTCCCAACAATCCTATTCAGGATTGGGGGCGTGACAAGTCTCCCCCCCTTGGGATGGATTCGTCCTCGAATCCGAATTGAATGCTTCCTCGGAAACAAACTGATCCAACCACTCTGGGTACTCTGCTTTCATTCTAGCTTCGGTCTCCCAAGTGATTATATCCTGACCATTACAGTCCCAGACGACCTTGACCATCTGGACCGTCTTCTTCCTTGTTGCTTTTTCCATCCTATCTATGATTCGAACTGGCCTCGTTTCCAAGGTTAGGTTCTTACCAAGATCGTCTGGAATGGCAGGAAGAGCGATGTCTTGGTCCGTTAAACATTTCCGAAGTTGGGAGACGTGGAACACATTATGAAGGTAATCATTTTGAGATACACCAAGTCACCTACTTGAAACTCGAGATCTTTCCTTCTTCGATCTGCATAGTTCTTTTGGCGATCTTGTGCCTGTCTCATCTTGTCCCTCAAGAACTTGATCTTTTCGGTTGTCTCTTCGACAATCTCCGGACCAATCATGCTGCGTTCCCCAACTTGGGTCCAGCATAAGGGTGTCCTGCATGGACGCCCATACAGAGCTTCGTATGGCGACATGCCAATACTACTATGGAAACTATTGTTGTAAGCAAATTCTACCAGAGGTAGATGTTTCTCCCAGGAATCACCCCAGTCTAGAACACATGCTCGCAACATATCTTCCAATGTCTGGATCGTACGTTCAGACTGTCCATCCGTCTGTGGGTGGTAGGCTGTACTCATGTTCACTCTTGTTCCTAAGGCCATTTGGAAAGCCTTCCAGAAGTAAGATGTGAACCTTGAATCCCTATCTGAGACTATGCTTGCCGGCACACCATGTAGTCGGACGATCTCATCAATGTACTTACGTACAATCTGATCTACCCCATCCGACTTCTTGATAGCCAGGAAGTGTGCTGATTTGGTTAGTCGATCAACCACAACCCAAACCGCATCTTTCTTATTCCTTGTGGTAGGGAACCCGGTCACAAAGTCCATTGTGATGTGATCCCATTTCCATTCCGGAATAGGCAAGCTTTGTAATAACCCACTAGGCACCTGATGTTCTGCTTTGATGAGTTGGCAAGTGGAACACTTGGCCACCCATTCCGCTACATCTGCCTTCATACGGATCCAATGATAGAATTTCTTAAGGTTCTGGTACATCTTGGTCGCACCAGGATGAACCGAGAATCTGGACTTATGAGCCTCCCTCATAATCTCTTCCTTTAGACTCCTATCATTAGGAACACTGATCCGACCGTTTACTAGGATGGTACCATCCTTTGCAATCTGGTACTCCGTCCTATCATTCTGAGCAACCTTATTCAGGTTCTCGTTCTGACCTTGAGCCAACCGGATTCGAGTAAGCAGGTCGGCTTGGTTAACCGCCTCCAACCCCAAAGCTTCGGTTGCCGTAGTCAGCACATTCAGCCGCAGAGCATGGACCATACCGTCCAGGTCGTCCGCCTCCCGTTCGGCCGATACATCAGCCCTCTTCCGGCTCAAAGCGTCTGCTACCAAATTAGCCTTTCCCGGATAATAGGTGATGTCCAAATCGTAGTCAGCTACGAATTCCATCCACCTCCTCTGCCTTAAGTTTAACTCAGGCTGGGTGAATATATACTTAAGACTCTTATGGTCCGTAAGTATCTGAACTTTGGCGCCATAATCTTTAAGGCGAATACTACCGCAGCCATTTCGAGATCATGGGTGGGGTAGTTTCCCTCATGTTTCCTCAACTGCCTGGACGCATAGGCAATGACCTTCCCATGCTGGGTCAATACGCAACCTAGCCCAGTGATGGACGCGTCCGTATAGACCACATATGGTAGATCGGCCTCCGGAAGCACTAGGACGGGTGCACTAGTCAGCATGTTCTTAAGTGCGGAGAAACATTCCTCAAACTCTTCAGCCCATGTGAACTTAACGTCCTTCCCAGTCAACCGCGTCATAGGCTGAGCCAAGCTTGCGAATACTTTCACAAACTTTCTATAATAACCTGCCAGCCCTAAGAAGCTTCTGACTTCCGTAGCACTGCGTGGTCGGGGCCAATCCTTGATTGCCCTGATCTTCTCTGGATCCACCGAGATGCCCTGATCGGAAACAATATGGCCGAGGAACCCAATACTCTTCTGCCAAAAGCTACATTTACTGAGTTTAGCATAGAGTTTGTGTTCTCGTAATCGTTCCAGCACGGCTCTCAAGTGTTTCCTATGAGATTCCTCATCCTTGGAATAAATTAGGTTATCATCAATGAAGATGATCACGAATTCATCCAAGAAATCTCGGAACACGCTGTTCATCATTTTCATGAAAGCGGCAGGTGCATTGGTCAGACCGAACGGCATCACTACGATCTCGTAATGACCGTACCTGGTCCTAAATGCCGTCTTCCTAATATCATTTGGCTCTATAGGGATCTGATGATACCCTGAAGCCAAATCAATCTTGGAAAACCACTTGGCTCCTTTGAGTTGATCCAACAGCTCGTCTATCCTGGGCAACGGGTACTTGTTCTTCACAGTGACCCTGTTCAACCCTCGATAGTCGATGCACAGACGCATGCTACCATCCTTCTTTTCACAAAGAGGACTGGTGCACCCCAAGGGGAGCTACTTGGCCGTATGAACCCCTTGTCAAGCAATTCTTCCAATTGCTTCTTTAGCTCGGCCATCTCGGCCGGAGCCATCCGGTACGGACTCTTGGACAGCGGAGCTGTCCCTGGCTCTAGTTCAATCGTAAATGGATCCGACCTATCAGGGGGGACACCCTGAGGTACCTGGAACACATTTGGGAACTTCGACACCAACGAATCCTCTGAAAGGTCTTTCAGACAGACAGAACTGCCCGGCTTTGTAGTTGTAATTGTAGCCAAAAAGGACTGACAACCCTGTTCCAACATCCGAATCGCTCGAACTGCTGAAACCACTACTTTCTCTTGAGCCGGACACAGACATTGGTACTGGATCGGTCGAAGCCCAGTCTCCAATTGCACACGACCTTTATGGCAATCGAGAGTGGCCCGATACTTTCCCAACCAGTCCATACCTAGGATCACTTCGTGATTCTTTAGGTGGACACAGACCAAATCCACAGGGAATACCTTTCCCTGTATTGACACTGGGATATTTGACATGAGACCTAGTGAGTTCATGGCTTGCCCTCCGGCCGCCCTCACTATCCCAAAATTATCTCCAGCGTCCAGACAGAACAGACCCTTTCCGACCAGTCCCGGACTCACAAAACTATGTGTAGCCCCTGTGTCGAAAAGTACGTGGGTTTCCACACCACCAATCATGAGGGTTCCTAACAGAGACCCTCATCAGAATCCCCTAGACATTCTAGGTTCCATACCAAGCATTTTCTACTTGAATGTAAAAAGAAAAATTTAGGAATTACCAGAGATCGAATCAAACGATCCAGAAGCGCCGTCGTCCCGGGACAGCTCATACACCCTTGGTGTTGTGGTCGGCCTACTCTGGGTCGACTTGCCTGTGTCTCCACGGCCCTTCCCTTGTCCTCCTTGTAGCTTAGGACAGTCCGACTTGTAGTGTCCAGTCTTGCCACATAGGAAGCAAGTCACGGAGCCGCTGCCACTGGACTGGTCTGAGAATCGGTTTGGTCGAGTGCAGTTTTGGATCGTGTGATCCATGCTGCCACATCGCACACAAGCCCCCATGGCCTTCCAGCACTCACCGGGATGATTCTTTCCACACTTGGGACATGTAGGTCGGCCACCAGAGGTCTTACCTCCGTCCACCTGGTCCCACTTTCTCTTTTAATCATTTGTTTTGCCCGACGGGCCAGACTGTGACTTAGCCTTAAGCTTAGCTTCTTCAGCCAAGTTAGACTCTAGCAAAGCCACCCGTTCCACCAGTTCTCCGACGGTGTTGAAAGTGCGGATCGAGCAATGGGTCTTCAGTTCGGGCCTTAGGCCTCGGATGAACCTACGGACCTGGACTGCCTCGTCCTCCAGCTCTCTTCCAACAAACCGTCTGAGCCGGTTGAACTCTTCTTCGTACTCTCGTACGGTCCTGCGGCCTTGGGCCAAATCTAGAAACTGAGCTTCCAGACGATCCCAAGCCTCAGCAGGGAAGTATTTGCGGTTGAATTCAACTTCAAAGTCCGCAAAACTTTCCAGACTCCCATTGGTGCGCTTGTCCACTGCAAGCCACCAGTTATGCGCGTCCCCTTCCAGGAAGTGAACCGCAATGTCGCGTCTGTAATCCACTGGACAGCGAGTTGATTGAAAGTTTCGGACCAGCCTACTCCTCCACTCGTCTGCCACAATAGGGTCGGTGCTACCGGAGAAATGCTTCGTACCCAACCTGGATAAATGTTGAAGCAGACTCAGATAGTCCACCTTCTTTTCAGACTTTTCCGGTGGATCGATCTCGATCACCTCAACCGTTTCCACAACTGGACCATTGGTGTTGGGGGTGGTCGTAGCCACAGGCGTAGCCTGGCCAACCGAGGAGTTCACTAGTGGCGTGAACAGTTGCGCCATAGCCGCAACCTGAGTCCCCATTACCTTCATGGCCTCTAACAAGTCCTCTTTGGACAGTGTTGCGGGCACATTAGCCGTTCCATCGCCACTCTCTCATGCTGGTCACCATCACGGTTAGCGTTCGAGGATTCCACTTCCTCATCACTCTCCCGATGTTCCTGACCATCCTGTTGCGTCCCCGTAAGATTAGCCTGATCAGTTGGCAACACGTCTCTAGTGTCAGCTGCGGCCGGATCGGTTTGCAATCCGGATAGATTGGTCCCGTCCATGGCCACTTGACTAGACTGACCGGCTGTTTTCTTACTCTTTCGGGACTTTCCCGATTTGCTTTTTCCAGCCTAAGGATTCAGACAATGTTAGTACGAAACACACTAACATAAACAGAACAAAACAATCCCTAGACTAAGCAATCAAACCTCACCGTGAGACCTAATCAGCTGGCTGCGTGTGTGTGTGTGTGGACTGCCTAACCCAACTATCCTAGAATCAACCTGGCTCTGATACCAACTTGTAAGACCCGAACCCTGGCCTCTCGACCTGATGGAGTCCGCAGGCTTACTTATTAATTTCTCTGCTTGTTTGATCCATTTTTAAGTCTATTAGTTACTAAGTCATATTCGAATATGAGGTTCATAAACAAAGGAACAGATTGCACAGCGGAATAACAATGTATAAACTTTGTATTACTTAGAAACATGAGATTCAATACACAACTTCTTAACAGTCTCATAGACAATCACTAGTTCATCCCTAGCATCATCTAACCACACGTTACACAGCCTCTCACTGACCGAGCCTTCACGGCTCCTTGGCTTGACCAGAACCATCCTTAGTTCCTGAAACCACAACCAGATAAGCATTAATCATAACCGAGAATAGAACGGATTGATTCTACAATGCTTGGCTTGGTTCCTAGAACTTAGATAAACCTCAGTCAACATAATCATAAAACGTATGAACCTACCTACCGTATCCTAAGTCATTCAACCAACCACCCCTTGACTTAGAATCAGATAGATAGTCCAGAATAGATAAACAGAACACACGAACAGATCCGGATCGTCCCCAAAGACCAATCCGTCTATCCGGATAGAATCTAGGTGCGACCGGCCAATGGAGTCCGGCTCAATGGCCCAACGGACTCCCTTACCTGATCCGGCCTTAGGCCTGGATCCAATCGGCCTAGTAAGCCTCAAGCCTAATCCGGAAGGCTTAGCAACCGGTCAGACCTTGCGACTTTACCTTGGCTTAGACAAACCGTGACCTTGTCTTAACTAGACAAGCCATAGGCTGATCCATAAGGATCGGTCCTAACCTGTCCCGAAAGACACCGTTTGGAACATGCACCCTTTGGCCAATCGTGCCTCTTGGTCCTCGTACCTTTTGATGTTCGCAACCTTTGGTAACTCGTACCTTTTGGTCCATGACACCCTTTGGCAACTCACAACCTTTGAACACTCATGACTTCTTGACAACTCGTGCCCTTTGGGTCATTCCCAACCGTTCGTCCTAACCGCCCAGTCTTGGTGCGATCGGATCATCCGTCTAACCGACCCGTGTCTAGGCTAGCGGTCTGGTTATGTTCGGCCAAAGCCTAGGGACGTGTCCCTTGGACTCAACCAACACAACCTTTCGTGTTTAACCAGAGAGAAGAGAAGAGAAACGAATTGAAATAGATAAGGAGAGCCGGATGGGACTTAGGAACCGAGCAGAGCCGCGGTGCGGTCGCATGGACCGTCCGTTCGGTCTGATGGAGCCACGGCCCATCACATACCTTGTGAACCACGTCTGGGTTCTCCATGCTCTTCTCCTTGTCTTGATCTCCCATTCTTGACCGGAGTTAGTTCTCAAACGATCAGAGTCGCCGGAACACAACACCACCACAATCGGCCTTTCTCTTGGCCGGAACTCTCTCTTTCTCTCTTTCTTTCTCTCTACGTTTTTCTCTGAGTATTTTTACTCTGGAATTGGATAATGAAATCGACCAGAGAGCCCCCATATTTATAGAAAACGAGGGGGTAAGTCTTGCCCCACGAACAGGCACGACTTGCTAGCGAATGGGCACCATCGGCCAAGAGTTGCCCCCTTTCGGCCACTTGCATCCCTTCGCCCTTTCTGATTGGGTTTGGGGTCGGCCATAAGCCCAACCCACGCCCCAGGCCTCCTGGACACAGCCCACGGCCTTGCCCAAGGACCCAACAGCCCATGGCCTCATGGCCGGACCTCACAGCCCACCACTGACCCGGACCCGGACCATCGGCCTAAGGCCCGGACAGTCCATCTAGCTGAGATGAGCTGACTCTCAGCTGCCTCAGCAGAGTGAGCTAGTAGTCCAGCTAGTGGAGCTGACTTAGTAGGGACTGAGCTGGAGTGAACTGAACCTAGTTTCCTTGAGCTGGCCGAGCTACTCGTCCACTTCGTCCTAGCTACCGTCTTACTCGTCCTAGCTGTCTCTTAGCTTGTATAAGGTTAAGTCTAAGTTTCCTTATATCCTTAACCTTCTTTCTCGACCATGGAACGCTTGCCTTGATGTCTTAAGACTGGCTTGTACGTTTTCTCGAACCATGGCCGTCCCAACAATCCTATTCAGGATTGGGGGCGTGACAGGACTCAGCACGCTGGCTCTTCCCGTGGACTGTTTGGGTGATTTTGGCCCACGTGGGCTGTCTGTTCAGTACACACAGGACGTCCGTGGGTGTTCGCCAGCACACACAGGATGTCCGTGGCTGTCTGTGGCTGTCCGTGTGTGCCGTGTGTGTCCGTCTCTGTTCGTCAGCACACACAGGACGTCCGTGGCTGTCCATCAGTACACATATCAGCACGTTGGTCCTTGGACTCAGCTGTCACGCCCCCAATCCTGAATAGGATTGTTGGGACGGCCATGGTTCGAGGAAACGTGCAAGCCAGTCTTAGGACATCAAGGCAAGCGTTCCATGGTCGAGAAAGAAGGTTAAGGACATAAGGAAACTTAGACTTAACCTTATACAAGCTAAGAGACAGCTAGGACGAGTAAGACGGTAAGTGGACGAAGTGAACGAGTAGCTCGGCCAGCTCAATGAAGCTAGGTTCAGTTCACTCCAGCTCAGTCCCTACTAAGTCAGCTCCACTAGCTGGACTACTAGCTCACTCAGCTGAGGCAGCTGAGAGTCAGCTCATCTCAGCTAGACGGACTGTCCGGGCTTTAGGCCGATGGTCCGGGTCCGGGTCAGTGGCGGGCTGTGAGGTCCGGTCATGAGGCCATGGGCTGTTGGGTCTTTGGACAAGGCCGTGGGCTAAGTCCAGGAGGCTTGGGGCGTGGGTTGGGCTTGTGACCGACCCTAAACCCAATCAGAAAGGGCGAAGGGATGCAAGTGGCCGAAAGGGGACTACCCTTGGCCGATGGTGCCCATTCGCTAGCAAGTCATGCCGGTTCGTGGGGCAAGACTTACCCCCTCGTTTTCTATAAATATGGGGGCTCTCTGGTCGATTTCATTATCCAATTCCAGAGTAAAATACTCAGAGAAAAACGTAGAGAGAAAGAAAAAGAGAAAGAGAGAGTCCCGGCCAAGAGAAAGGCCGATTGTGGTGGTGTTGTGTTCCGGCGACTCTGGTCGTTTGAGAACTAACTCCGGTCAATAATGGGAGATCCAGACAAGGAGAAGAGCATGGAGAACCCAGACGTGGTTCACAAGGTATGTGATGGGCCGTGGCTCCATCTGACCGAACGGACAGTCCATGCGACCGCACCGCGGCTCTGCTCGGTTCCTAAGTCCCATCCGGCTCTCCTTATCTGTTTCAATTCGTTTCTCTTCTCTTCTCTCTGGTTAAACACGAAAGGTTGTGTTGGTTGAGTCCAAGGGACACGTCCCTAGACTTTGGCCGGACATAATCAAACCGCTAGCCTAGACACGGGTCAGTTAGTGGGATGATCTGATCACACCAAGACTGGGCGGTTAGGACAAACGGTTGGGAATGACCCAAAGGGCATGAGTTGTCAAGAGTCATGAGTGTCCAAGAGGCACGAATGGCCAAAGGGTACATGTTCCAAACGGTGTCTTTTGGGACACGTTAGGACCGATCCTTATGGATCAGCTTATGGCTTGTCTAGTTAAGACAAGGTCACGGTTTGTCTAAGCCAAGGTAGAGTCGCAAGGTCTGACCGGTTGCTAAGCCTTCCGAATTAGGCTTGAGGCTTACTCGGCCGATTGGATCCAGGCCTAAGGCTGGATCAGGTAAGGGAGTCCGTTGGGCCATTGAGCCGGACTCCATTGGCCGGTCACACCTAGATTCTATCCGGTTAGACGGATTGGTCTTTGAGGACGATCCGGATCTGTTCGTGTGTTCTGTTTGTCTATTCTAGACTATCTATCTGATTCTAAGTCAAGGGGTGGTTGGTTGAATGACTTAGGATACGGTAGGTAGGTTCATACGTTTTATGATTATGTTGACTGAGGTTTATCTAAGTTCTAGGAACCAAGCCAAGCATTGTAGAATCAATCCATTCTATTCTTGGTTATGATTAATGCTTATCTGGTTGTGGTTTCAGGAACTAAGGATGGTTCTGGTCAAGCCAAGGAGCCGTGAAGGCTCAGTCAGTGAGAGGCTGTGTAACGTGTGGTTAGATGATGCTAGGGATGAACTAGTGATTGTCTATGAGACTGTTAAGAAGTTGTGTATTGAATCTCATGTTTCTAAGTAATACAAAGTTTATACATTATTATTCCGCTGTGCAATCTATCCCTTTGTTTATGAACCTCATATTCGAATATGACTTAGTAAAGAAAAGACTTAGAATGAATCAGACAAGCAAAGAAATTAATAAGTAAGCATTCATATCCAGTTGGGTCGAGAGACCAGGAACAGGTCTTACAAGTTGGTATCAGAGCATGCTTGATTCTAGGATAGTTGGGTTATGTAGTCCACACACATAGACACGCAGCCAGCTGATTAGGTCTCACGGTGAGGTTTGATTGCTTAGTCTAAGGATTGTTTTGTTCTGTTTATGGTTAGTATGTTTTGTACTAACATTGTCTGAATCTTTAGGCTGGAAAAACCAAATCGGGAAAGTCCCGAAGAAGTAAGAGAATGGCTGGTCAGTCTAGCCAAGTGGCCGTGGATGGAACTAATCTCTCCGGTTTGCAAACCAATCCAGCCGCGGCTAACGCTGAAGATGTGTTGCCAACTGATCAGGCTAACCTTACGGGGACGCAACGGGATGGACAGGAACATCAGGAGAGTGATGAGGAAGTGGAATCCTCGAACGCTAACCGTGATGGTGGCCAGCGTGAGAAAATGGCCGATGGTACGGCCAATGTAACCGCAACACTGTCCAAAGAGGACTTGTTAGAGGCCATGAAGGTAATGGGGACTCAGGTGGCGGCTATGTCCCAACTGTTCACGCCATTAGTGAACTCCTCGGTTGGCCAAGCTACGCCTGTGGCTATGACCGCCCCCAACACCAATGGTCCAGTTGTGGAAACGGTCGAGGTGATCGAGATTGATCCACCAGAAAGGACCGGGAAAAAGGTGGACTATCTGAGCTTGCTTCAGCACATCTCCCGTCTAGGGACGAAGCATTTCTCAGGAAGCGCCGATCCTATTGAGGCAGACGAGTGGAGGAGTAGGCTAGTCCGAAACTTCAGCTCAACTCGTTGTCCTGAGGATTACAAGAGAGACATTGCGGTTCACTTCCTGGAAGGGGACGCGCATAATTGGTGGCTGGCTGTGAACAAGCGCACCAATGGAAGTCTCCAGAGTTTTTGCGGATTTTGAAGATGAATTCAACCGCAAATACTTTCCTGCAGAGGCTTGGGACAGTCTGGAAGGTAGGTTCCTAGACCTTACCCATGGCCGCAGGGCCGTACGTGAGTACGAAGAGGAGTTCAACCGGCTCCGACGGTTTGTTGGAAGGGAACTTAAGGACGCGACAGTCCAGGTTCGTCGGTTCATTCGACGGTGCTGAAGGTACTGGCCCTTCCCGTGGACTGTTTGGGTGATTTTGGCCCACGTGGGCTGTATGTTCAGTACACACAGGACATCCCTGGGTGTCCGCCAGCACACACAGGACGTTGGTTGCTGTCTGTGGCTGTCCGTCAGCACACACAGGACGTACGTGGCTGACTGTGTGTGTCTGTGTATGTCCTGTGTGTCCGTCAGCACACACAGGACGTCTGTGGCTGTCCATCAGTACACATATCAGCACGCTGGTCCTTGGACTCTGCACGCTGGCCCTTCCCGTGGACTGTTCGGGTGATTTTGGCCCACGTGGGCTGTATTTTCAGTACACACAAGACGTCTGGGGTGTCCGTCAGCACACACAGGACGTCCGTGTGTGTCCGTCAGCAAACACAGGACGTCTGTGGCTGTCCGTGTGTGTCCGTGTGTGTCCGTCAGCACACACAGGACGTCTGTGGCTGTCCATCAGTACACATATCTGCACGTTGGTCCTTGGACTCAGCACGCTGACCCTTCCTGTGGACTGTTTGGGTGATTTTGGCCCACGTGGGCTGTCTATTCAGTACAAACAAGACGTCCGTGGGTGTTCGCCAGCACATATAGGACGTCTGTGGCTGTCCGGCAGCACACACAGGACGTCCGTGGCAGCCTGTGTGTGTCCGTGTGTGTCCGTGTGTGTCCGTCAGCACACGCATGACGTCCATGGCTGTCCACCAGTACAAATATCAACACGTTGGTCCCTTGACTCAGCACGCTGGCCCTTCCCGTGGACTGTTTGGGTGATTTTGGCCCACGTGGGCTGTCTGTTCAGTACACAGAGGACGTCCGTGGGTGTCCGCCAGCACAAACAAGATGTCCGTGGCTGTCTGTGGCTGTCCGTGGGTGTCCGTCAGGACACGCAGGACGTTCGTGTGTATCCGTCAGCACACACAGGACAACCGTGGCTGTCTGTGTGTGTCCGTCAGCACAAACAAAACGTTTGTGTGTGTCCGTCAGCACACACACGACGTCTGTGGCTGTCTGTGTGTGTCCGTGTGTGTCCGTCAGCACACACAAGATGTCTGTGGCTGTCCATCAGTACACATATCAGCACGTTGGTCCTTGGACTCAGCACGCTGGCCCTTCCCTTGGATTGTTTGGGTGATTTTGGCCCACGTGGGTTGTTTGTTCAGTACACACAGAACGTCAGTCGGTGTTAGCCAGCACACACAAGACGTCTGTGGCTGTCCGTCAGCACACACAGGATGTCTGTGGTTGTCCGTTCGTGTCTGTGTGTGTCCGTCAGCACACACAGGACGTCCGTGGCTGTCTGTGGCTGTCCGTCAGCACACACAGGACGTTTGTGGCTGTCCTTCAGCACACACAGGACGTCTGTGGCTGTCCGTGTGCGTCCGTGTGTGTTTGTCAGCACACACAGGACGTCCGAGGGTGTCCGTCAGCACAAACAGGACGTCCGTGTGTGTCCGTCAGCACACACAGGACGTCTGTGGCTGTCCGTCTGTGTCCGTGTGTGTCCGTCAGCACACACCGGACGTTAGTGGCTGTCCATCAGTACACATATCAGCACGTTTGTCCTTGGAATCAGCACGCTGGCCCTTCCCGTGGACTGTTTGGGTGATTTTGGACCACGTGGGCTATTTTTTCAGTACACACAGGACGTCCGTGGGTGTCCGCCAGCACACACAGGACGTCTGTGGCTGTCTGTGGCTGTCTGTCAGCACACACAGGACGTCTGTTGCTGTTCGTCTGTGTCCGTGTGTGTCCGTGTGTGTCTGTCAGCACACACAGGACGTCCGTGGGTGTCCGTCAGCACAAAAAAAACGTTCGTATGTGTCTGTCAGCACAAACATGACGTCTGTGGCTGTCTGTGTGGGTCCGTGTGTGTCCGTCAGCACACACAAGACGTCCGTGGCTGTCCATCAGTACACATATCAGCACGTTGGTCCTTGGACTCAGCACGCTGGCCCTTCCCGTGGATTGTTTGGGTGATTTTGGCCCAAGTGGGTTATCTGTTCAGTACACACAGGACGTCAGTGGGTGTTTGCCAGCACACACAAGACGTCTGTGGCTGTCCGTCAGCACACACACAGGACGTATGTGGCTGTCCATTAGTACACATATCAGCACGCTGGTCCTTGGACTAAGCACGCTGGCCCTTCCTGTGGACTGTTCGGGTGATTTTGGCCCACGTGGGCTGTCTGTTCAGTACACACAGGATGTCCGTGGGTGTCCGTCAGCACACACAGGACGTCAGTGTGTGTCCGTCAGCACAAACAGGACGTCCGTGGCTGTCTGTGTGTGTCCGTGTATGTCCGTCAGCACACATAGGACGTCTGTGTGTGTCCGTCAGCACAAACAGGACGTTTGTGTGTCCGTCAGCACACATAGGACGTCCGTGTGTGTCCGTCAGCACAAACAGGACGTCCGTGTGTGTCCGTCAGCACAAACAGGACGTCCGTGTGTGTCCGTCAGCACAAACAGGACGTCCGTGTGTGTTCGTCAGCAAAAACAGGACGTTCGTGTGTGTTCGTCAGCACATACAGGACGTCTGTGGCTGTCCGTGTGTGTCCGTCAGCACACACAGGACGTCCGTGGCTGTCCGTGTGTGTCCGTCAGCACATACAGGACGTTCGTGGCTGTCCATCAGTACACATATCATCACGTTGGTCGTTGGACTCAGCACGCTGGCCCTTTCCGTGGACTGTTTGGCTGATTTTGGCCCACGTGGGCTGTCTGTTCGGTACACACAGGACGTCCGTGGGTGTCCGCCAGCACACACAGGACGTCCATGGCTGTCAGTGGCTGTCCGTCAGCACACACAGGACGTGCGTGGCTGTCCATGTGTGTCCATCAGCACACAAAGGATGTCTGTGGGTGTCCGTCAGCATAAACATGACATCCGTGTGTGTCCGTTGGCACACACATGACGTCTGTGGCTGTCTGTGTGTGTCCGTGTGTGTCCGTCAGCACACACAGGACATCCGTGGCAGTCCATCAATACACATATCAGCACGTTGGTCCTTGGACTCTGTCATGTCCCTGATTCTAGATAGAGCCTTCGGGCACAGCCATGGTACGGGGAGACGTGCTAGTCAGGTCGTAAGACCTAAAGACAAGCGTATCATGGCTGGAATGGATGGTTAAGTGCATCAGTATGCTGAGACTTGACCAGAATCGGATGGAGACAAGGAAATAAGAGCTGGATGAGTTCTAAGGCAGCTGGACGATGATGGGAAGCAGCTCAGTCAGCTAGGACAAGCTTAGTGTAGCTCACACTAGCTTGGGTCAGCTCCAGTAGCTGGATCACTAGCTCCCTCAGCTGGGGAAGCTGGCACTCAGCTCAACTCAGCTGGGTGGAGTGTTATGGTCCGGGCCAGTGTTGCCGGTCCATGGGCGGTCAAGGGTCCGGCTGGGTGGTGGCTGAACCACTAAGGGCCTATGGGTCTTTATTGGGTCCGTGGGTCTTGGTGGATGTACTTGGGATGCAGATTGAGGCATTGGGCCTATTTCCAGACAGCCCACACGCCAAAGGGAGCAGTTGGACGGTTGATGGGCGAAAAGGTGGGAATTGGGCAGTTTGTGTCTTTTCCCTTCCAACCGGTTGCAACTGTCCGCCCAGGCAGTTATTGGCCGACCTTTCTCTATAAATACAGACACTTGGGTGTCGAAAATGGCATCAAATTCCTTAGGGAAAACTCTGCCAAAATCGTGACAGAAAGAAAGAGAGAAAGAGAGAAGAAGGCCGGCCAAACCGAGACTGTGGGTGGTGGTGATCGGACTCCGACCAGAAGTTGGTCTGTGGGAAGAGGAGAGCATTTGGTGATGGCAACCAGAGGCAAGGAGAAGGATCTGGAGAAGGGCTTGAGCACTCCTGAGCGCACGCCCAAGGTGAGTGGGATGGACCGAACCATCCTACCATGGCCGCGGTGGAATTCCGTGTAGGCTGTGGTCGGATTGGTTGGACCAGACCCATCTCTTCCTTTTCCCTTACTATTCTACTTCATCTCTTCTATGTTCTGAATGTGTTGGATGATTCAGACACGTTCTGACTGAGCCATGGTCTTGGTCGGTACCCAGAAACCCTCCATGGCCTTGGTTGGGCTGGTGTGTTGAGATCTCATAGTTCCTGAAGGGATTATTGGGATCCGACCATGGATTGTTCTTAGTGATGATTTATCATGAATTATCATGGTTTCTAATTGGATTTATCAGTCCGATTTGATGGTGGTCAGTTATGGCCGGTTTAGTGGAATTTGGCCGAGTTCTAGGTGAAGGAGGCCGGTTCTGTCTAATCTGATTGTGGATTCTTCTTAGTTGGGAATTATCAGTAATTGTCATGAATTTTATTTAGTTTTTGGAGATGTATTAAAAATGGCCAGAAATGGGATTTAGCCTTGGTCGTTTGTGGTTCAGTGTGATTGATGGGTTAGATCACATTGGATCAGTCTGGCCGTGTGTTAAATGGTTGTTTGGGATGTCTTAGTTGATGTCCTGAGTATGGCCGAGTGCTTTGTTGACTGATCGGTTAGCTTAGAGAACTTAGTTTAAGGGAACCAAACCATGCAATGTTAGATGAGCTTACTAGGGTATCGGTTTGTTATGTACTTATGTTGTTGTGTTGTGTGTGTGTTGTGGTTTCAGGATCGGACCAGGACCGTGGCAAGGCCAAGGAACCGTGAGGACTTAGCTGTGGATGGATGTGTGGGTTATGGGATAGTATTGTATTATGACTTATGACTTAGCCTATTGTGCAACTGACTGATTGTATGGATCACATGTTTATATTTATACAATGAATGTTTTCTCTTGTCTATCTGGTCGTGCATTGATTGAATGAACCTCAAGATTTCGAAAATGACTTAGTGAATATGGAACTTTAAAACTGATGGAACTTAGAACCATGGTTTAGGTAAGGCACGGACCTAGTGGGACCTAAGGGTCAGGTTCGGGTCTTACAAGTTGGTATCAGAGCGGAGTTGATTCTAGGATTTGTTTGGGTTTGGGTTAGTCACCACACATCCGGCTGGTTCTCATGGTAAGGTCTGGTCGTTTTGCTTAGCCTTAGGGATTGTTGTGATTTATTTTGTTATATCATGTGAGCTGACATGATTGTTTACATGTGTTGAATCCCAAGGGTGGAAAAAGCAAGTCCAGATCTCGGAAGGGTAAGGATGGAGCTGGGGCATCCGGTCCAGTGGGTGCAGATGATGTGAATCTGGCCGCAACATTGCCAATCCAAGCGGATGGGGTTAATGTTGGGACTGGATTGCCTTCGGTTCAGCTCAACCCTACTGAGGTTCGTGTGGATGGAGCTGAGTTCCAGCTGGAACATGAGCCAGAACGAGCTGATGGAGCTAATGGAGCTGATGGGAATGGACGGCAGCAACAGGATGGGCTGGAAGGTGAAGGCGAATCTTCACAGACTGGCCGTCTTGGTGACCGTAATGGGGCTGCGGACGGCAGGGCAGCTGGTCCGGTGAACCAGGCTGCGGAACCATCCATGCATGAGGTTCTGGAGGTCATGAGAGCTATGAGTACTCAAATGTTGGCTTTGACTCAGGCGTTTACACCTTTGGGTCAGGACATACCGACTCATACTGCTATTCCTATAAGGAACCAGCAGGCTGGCCGAGCAGCAGCAGCTCCGGTAGCTGGTGGAGCAGCTCCGGTTCATGGGGAACAGGAAGCTGAGGTGATTGAGATTGACCCCCCAGCTAGGGCGACCAGGAAGGTGGATTACTTGAAGGTGCTGGAGCACATCACTCGTATGGGCACTAAACACTTTGCTGGAAGTGTTGACCCTCTTGAGGCGGATGAGTGGAGGAGCAGGTTGGCTCGTAACTTCAGCTCAAGCCGCTGCCCAGAGGACTACCAGAAGGACATTGCGGTTCACTTCTTGGAGGGAGATGCCCACAACTGGTGGTTGGCTCTTGACAAGCGCACCAATGGTACCATAGAGCGCTTTGAGGACTTTGAGGTTGAGTTCAACCACAAGTACTTCCCAGCTGAGGCATGGGACCGTTTGGAAGCTAAGTTCCTGGACTTGGTTCAGGGACGCAGGACGGTACGTGAGTACGAAGAAGAGTTCAACCGACTCAGGCGCTATGTGGGTAAGGAGTTGGAGGACGAGGCAGTTCAGGTTCGCCGGTTCATCAGAGGCCTTAGGGCTGAACTCCGGACCTATTGCTCAGTCCGTACCTTCTCCACTGTGTCTGAGCTGGTTGAGAGGATGGCCTTGCTTGAGGTCAACCTTGCGGATGAGCATAAGCAGAAGGTCAAAAGTGTGGTGGTGGCTTCAAGCCAGAGTGGTGACCGGAAGAGGAAAAGGGACCAGGCTGAAGAGGGTAAAACCTCAAGTGGTAGGCCTGTGTGTCCCAAGTGTGGCCGACACCATGGAGGTGAATGTTGGAGAGCAATGGGAGCTTGTCTTCGATGTGGTAAGATGGATCACTCAGCTCGGGACTGTCCTAGACAGGAGCAAGGAGCTGGTGGTGATACCAGGACTTGCCACTACTGTGGGAAGAAGGGACATCTCCGTAAGGATTGTCCCAAGTTAGCAGCCGGGTCGAGCAAGGGCCGTGGTGAGGGCAACAAGCCAGACCAGAACCGCGGTCAGACCTCTGCACCCCGCGTCTATGAGCTGTCCAAGGATGAGGACAAGGCTGGACCATTCCTCGCGATCACTGGTAATGTGTCTGATCTTATTCTTTCCAATTCAGTAGAATTGCATGGTATGGAACCTAGGACGGTTAGATACTTAGTTTGGGTCATGTGTAGGGACCCTAAGTATTGGTGGTGTGGAAACACATGTACTTTTCGATACTGGAGCTACACATAGTTTTGTGAGTCCAGGGATGCTCGGAAAGGGGTTGTTCCAGTTGGGAACGGGGGATTGTCCTGGGGTAGTGAATGCGGCCGGTGGGCAAGTGATGCATTCGCTAGGGGTGATTCAGGACGTCCCAGTAATGATCCAGGACAGGGTCATGCCTGTGGATCTTGTGGTAGTCCACCTAAAGAATCACGAGGTGATCTTGGGTATGGACTGGCTTGGAAAGTATCGGGCCACTCTTGACTGTCACCGGGGGCGTGTGCTTTTTGAGAGTGGGTGTGGGGCTCCGATCAGGTTCCAAGGTATACGTCCGATCTCTGGATGCTTGGTGGTGTCAGCTATCCATGTTGAGAGGATGCTGAGGAAGGGTTGTGAGGCTTATCTGGCCACAATCGCCACTAAGGAGGTCGTAGGGGGTGGTGACCCGGAGGGAATACCGCTGGTTGGTGAGTTCCAGGATGTGTTTAGGGCGCTACAGGGCATTCCCCCTGATAGGTTGGATCCATTCATAATAGAACTCGAACCAGGGACGGCCCCATTATCCAAAAGTCCCTACAGAATGGCTCCTGCCGAGATGGCCGAGCTTAAGAAGCAACTTGAAGAGTTGCTGGATAAGGGTTTCATACGGCCTAGTGTGTCACCCTGGGGAGCACCAGTCCTCTTTGTGAAGAAGAAGGATGGTAGCTTCAGATTGTGTATTGACTATCGAGGGTTAAACCGGGTGACTGTGAAGAACAAGTACCCATTGCCTCGGATAGATGAGTTGTTGGATCAGCTCAAGGGTGCAAAATGGTTTTCTAAAATCGATTTGGCTTCAGGGTATCATCAGATTCCCATTGAACCAAATGATGTAAGGAAGACAGCCTTCCGAACCAGGTATGGCCACTATGAGTTTGTGGTCATGCCATTTGGATTAACCAATGCACCAGCAGCTTTCATGAAGATGATGAACAGCATATTCAGGGATTTCCTGGATGAGTTTGTAATCATCTTCATTGATGATATCTTGGTCTACTCCAAGACCAAAGAGGATCATGAGAGACATCTAAGAGCAGTGTTGGGACGATTGAGGGAACAACAGCTCTATGCCAAATTGAGCAAGTGCAGTTTTTGGCAAAGAAGTGTTGGGTTCCTGGGTCACATTGTATCCGACCAAGGTGTCTCCGTGGACCCGGAAAAGATTAAGGCCATACAAGAATGGCCTAGACCTAAGAGTGCAACTGAAGTCAGGAGCTTTCTAGGTCTGGCCGGTTATTACAGGAAGTTTGTCAAGGGGTTTGCCAGCTTGGCTCAACCTATGACACAACTGACTGGGAAAGACGTGAGGTTTGTATGGTCTGAGAAATGTGAGGAATGTTTCTCTGCACTTAAGCACATGTTGACAAGTGCACCGGTATTGGTGTTGCCAGAGGCAGACCAACCATATGTGGTTTACACAGACGCCTCCATAACCGGATTAGGATGTGTATTAACCCAACATGGGAAGGTCATCGCTTATGCCTCTAGGCAGTTGAGGAAGCATGAGGGGAACTATCCAACCCACGACCTTGAGATGGCCGCAGTGGTGTTCGCCCTCAAGATATGGCGATCATACTTGTATGGTGCCAAGGTTCAGATTTTGACCGACCACAAGAGTCTCAAGTATATATTCACTCAACCTGAGTTGAATTTGAGGCAAAGGAGATGGATGGAGTTCGTGGCCGATTATGATCTGGATATTGCTTACCATCCAGGTAAAGCAAACCTAGTGGCCGATGCCTTAAGCCGTAGGAGAGCTGAGGTATCAGCCGAGAGGGAAGCAGAGGTGCTGGAAGGGATGGTTAGGACATTGCATTTAAACACACTGGCCAGCGAGGACGAGCCGTTGGGTTTAGAAGCAGTGAACCAGGCTGATCTCCTTACCAGGATCAGGCAAGCACAAAGCTTGGATGAGAACCTCCAGAAGGTTGCTCTGAATGATAAAACCGAGTACCAGGTTGCGAGTGATGGTACGATTTTGGTCCATGGGAGGATCAGTGTTCCGAATGTAAGGGAACTAAAGGAAGAGATTATGAGTCAGTCTCATAAGTCTAAGTTCTCTGTGCACCCGGGACTGAACAAGATGTACAAGGATATCAAGAGGTACTATCATTGGATCCGTATGAAGACGGATGTGGCCGAGTGGGTGGCTAAGTGTCCTACTTGCCAACTCGTCAAGGCTGAGCACCAAGTACCCAGTGGATTACTCCAGAATCTACCTATTCCAGAATGGAAGTGGGATCACATCACCATGGACTTTGTGTCAGGTTTTCCCATGACCAGGAATAGAAAGGATTCGGTTTGGGTAGTGGTGGATCGTCTGACCAAGTCAGCTCTGTTCATACCAATCAAGAAGACTGATGGTGTGGAGCCCTTGGTACAGATTTACATGGATCAGGTGGTACGCCTGCATGGTGTACCAGCCAGTATTGTGTCGGATAGGGACCCTCGGTTCACTTCTTATTTCTGGAAGGCTTTCCAAAAGGCCTTGGGAACAAGAGTGCACATGAGCACAGCCTATCACCCCCAAACGGATGGTCAGTCTGAAAGAACCATCCAGACGTTGGAAGACATGTTAAGGGCTTGTGTCTTGGACTGGGGAAATTCCTGGGAAAGACACTTGCCATTGGTAGAGTTTGCTTACAACAACAGCTTCCATACCAGTATTGGGATGTCGCCCTACGAAGCTTTGTACGGACGGCCCTGCAGGACACCATTATGCTGGACCCAAGTGGGGGAGCGCAGCATGATAGGACCTGAGATAGTGGAGGAGACCACGGAGAAGATTAAGTTCATCCGTGACAAGATGAAGGAGGCACAGGACCGTCACAAGTCTTATGCGGATAAGAGAAGGAAACATGTTGAGTTTGAGGTGGACGACATGGTCTACCTCAAGATGATTACTTTCAGAGGTCGGAAAAGGGTTTCTGGCCGAGGGAAGTTGGATCCAAGGTACTTGGGTCCATTCCGGATCATTGAGAGAGTTGGTTCGGTGGCTTACAAGCTTAACCTACCAACTGAGATGGAAGCATTTCATAATGTATTCCATGTGTCTCAATTGAGAAAATGTCTTTCAGATCAAGACATTGTGATACCGGAAATTCCATCTGATCTAGGCACGAACCTCACCTTGGAGACAAGGCCGGTTCGGATTGTAGACAGGATGGAAAAAGCAATGAGGAACAAGACCATTCAAATGGTCAAAGTCGTGTGGGAATGCAGTGGGCAAGAACAAGTCACTTGGGAAACCGAGATGAGAATGAAAGCTGACTATCCAGAGTGGTATGGTCAGTTTATGATGGAGACAAGTCTAGACTTGGATTCGAGGACGAATCCATCTCAAGTGGGGGAGACTTGTCATGTCCCTGATTCTAGATAGAGCCTTCGGGCACAGCCATGGTACGGGGAGACGTGCTAGTCAGGTCGTAAGACCTAAAGACAAGCGTATCATGGCTGGAATGGATGGTTAAGTGCATCAGTATGCTGAGACTTGACCAGAATCGGATGGAGACAAGGAAATAAGAGCTGGATGAGTTCTAAGGCAGCTGGACGATGATGGGAAGCAGCTCAGTCAGCTAGGACAAGCTTAGTGTAGCTCACACTAGCTTGGGTCAGCTCCAGTAGCTGGATCACTAGCTCCCTCAGCTGGGGAAGCTGGCACTCAGCTCAACTCAGCTGGGTGGAGTGTTATGGTCCGGGCCAGTGTTGCCGGTCCATGGGCGGTCAAGGGTCCGGCTGGGTGGTGGCTGAACCACTAAGGGCCTATGGGTCTTTATTGGGTCCGTGGGTCTTGGTGGATGTACTTGGGATGCAGATTGAGGCATTGGGCCTATTTCCAGACAGCCCACACGCCAAAGGGAGCAGTTGGACGGTTGATGGGCGAAAAGGTGGGAATTGGGCAGTTTGTGTCTTTTCCCTTCCAACCGGTTGCAACTGTCCGCCCAGGCAGTTATTGGCCGACCTTTCTCTATAAATACAGACACTTGGGTGTCGAAAATGGCATCAAATTCCTTAGGGAAAACTCTGCCAAAATCGTGACAGAAAGAAAGAGAGAAAGAGAGAAGAAGGCCGGCCAAACCGAGACTGTGGGTGGTGGTGATCGGACTCCGACCAGAAGTTGGTCTGTGGGAAGAGGAGAGCATTTGGTGATGGCAACCAGAGGCAAGGAGAAGGATCTGGAGAAGGGCTTGAGCACTCCTGAGCGCACGCCCAAGGTGAGTGGGATGGACCGAACCATCCTACCATGGCCGCGGTGGAATTCCGTGTAGGCTGTGGTCGGATTGGTTGGACCAGACCCATCTCTTCCTTTTCCCTTACTATTCTACTTCATCTCTTCTATGTTCTGAATGTGTTGGATGATTCAGACACGTTCTGACTGAGCCATGGTCTTGGTCGGTACCCAGAAACCCTCCATGGCCTTGGTTGGGCTGGTGTGTTGAGATCTCATAGTTCCTGAAGGGATTATTGGGATCCGACCATGGATTGTTCTTAGTGATGATTTATCATGAATTATCATGGTTTCTAATTGGATTTATCAGTCCGATTTGATGGTGGTCAGTTATGGCCGGTTTAGTGGAATTTGGCCGAGTTCTAGGTGAAGGAGGCCGGTTCTGTCTAATCTGATTGTGGATTCTTCTTAGTTGGGAATTATCAGTAATTGTCATGAATTTTATTTAGTTTTTGGAGATGTATTAAAAATGGCCAGAAATGGGATTTAGCCTTGGTCGTTTGTGGTTCAGTGTGATTGATGGGTTAGATCACATTGGATCAGTCTGGCCGTGTGTTAAATGGTTGTTTGGGATGTCTTAGTTGATGTCCTGAGTATGGCCGAGTGCTTTGTTGACTGATCGGTTAGCTTAGAGAACTTAGTTTAAGGGAACCAAACCATGCAATGTTAGATGAGCTTACTAGGGTATCGGTTTGTTATGTACTTATGTTGTTGTGTTGTGTGTGTGTTGTGGTTTCAGGATCGGACCAGGACCGTGGCAAGGCCAAGGAACCGTGAGGACTTAGCTGTGGATGGATGTGTGGGTTATGGGATAGTATTGTATTATGACTTATGACTTAGCCTATTGTGCAACTGACTGATTGTATGGATCACATGTTTATATTTATACAATGAATGTTTTCTCTTGTCTATCTGGTCGTGCATTGATTGAATGAACCTCAAGATTTCGAAAATGACTTAGTGAATATGGAACTTTAAAACTGATGGAACTTAGAACCATGGTTTAGGTAAGGCACGGACCTAGTGGGACCTAAGGGTCAGGTTCGGGTCTTACAGACTCAGCACGCTGGCCCTTTTCGTGGACTGTTTGGGTGATTTTGGCCCAAATGGGCTGTCTGTTCAGTACACATAGGACGTCCGTGGCTGTCCGCCAGCACACACAGGACGTCCATGGCTGTCCGTCAGCACACACAGGATGTGCGTGGCTGTCCATGTGTGTCCATCAGCACACAAAGGACGTCTGTGGGTGTCCGTCAGCATAAACATGACGTCCGTGGCTGTCCATCAGCACACACAGGACGTCTGTGGCTGTCTGTGTGTGTCCGTCAGCACACACAGGACATCCGTGGTAGTCCATCAATACACATATCAGCACGCTGGTCCTTGGACTCAGCACGCTGGCCCTTCCCGTGGACTGTTCGGGTGATTTTGGCCCACGTGGGCTGTCTGTTCAGTACACACAGGACATCCGTGGGTGTCCGTCAGGACACACAGGACGTCCGTGTGTATCCGTCAGCACACACAGGACAACCGTGGCTGTCTATGTGTGTCCGTCAGCACAAACAAAATGTTCGTGTGTGTCCGTCAGCACACACATGATGTCTGTGGCTGTCTGTGTGTGTCTGTGTGTGTCCGTCAGCACACACAAGACTTCCGTGGCTGTCCATCAGTACACATATCAGCACGTTGGTCCTTGGACTCAGCACGCTGGCCCTTCCCGTGGATTGTTTGGGTGATTTTGGCCCACGTGGGTTGTCTGTTCATTACACACAGGACGTCAGTGAGTGTTCGCCAGCACACACAAGACGTCTGTGGCTGTCTGTCAACACACACAGGATGTTTGTGGTTGTCTGTTCGTGTATGTGTGTGTCCGTCAGCACACACAGGACGTCCGTGGCTGTCCGTGTGTGTCCGTGTGTGTTCGTCAGCACACACAGGACGTCCGAGGGTGTCCATCAGCACAAACAGGACGTCCGTGTGTGTCCGTCAGCACACACAGGACATCCGTGGCTGTCCGTCTGTGTCCGTGTGTGTCCGTCAGCACACACAGGACGTTCGTGGCTGTCCATCAGTACACATATCAGCACGTTTGTCCTTGGAATCAGCACGCTGGCCCTTCCCGTGGACTGTTTGGGTGATTTTTGCCCACGTGGGCTGTTTGTTCAGTACACACAGGACGTCCGTGGGTGTCTGCCAGCACACACATGACGTCCGTGGCTGTCCGTCAGCACACACAGGACGTCCGTTGCTGTTCGTGTGTGTCTGTGTGTGTCCGTCAGCACACACAGGACGTCCGTGGGTGTCCGTCAGCACAAACAAAACGTTCGTGTGTGACCGTCAGCACACACATGACGTCTGTGGCTGTCTGTGTGTGTTCGTGTGTGTCCGTCAGCACACACAAGACGTCCGTGGCTGTCCATCAGTACACATATCAGCACGTTGATCCTTGGACTCAGCACGCTGGCCCTTCCCGTGGATTGTTTGGGTGATTTTGGCCCACGTGGGTTGTCTGTTCAGTACACACAGGACGTCAGTGGGTGTTCGCCAGCACACACAAGACGTCCGTGGCTGTCCGTCAGCACATACATGATGTCTGTGGTTGTCCGTTCGTGTCTGTGTGTGTCCGTCAGCACACACACAGGACGTCTGTGGCTGTCCATTAGTACACATATCAGCACGCTGGTCCTTGGACTAAGCACACTGGCCCTTCCTGTGGACTGTTTGGGTGATTTTGGCCCACGTGGGCTGTCTGTTCAGTACACACAGGATGTGCGTGGGTGTCCGTCAGCACACACAGGACGTCTGTGTGTGTCCGTCAGCACAAGCAGGACGTCCGTGGCTGTCTGTGTGTATCCGTGTGTGTCCGTCATCACACATAGGACGTCCGTGTGTGTCCGTCAGCACAAACAGGACGTTCGTGTGTGTCCATCAGCACACGTAGGACGTCCGTGTGTGTCCATCAGCACAAACAGGACGTCCGTGTGTGTCCGTCAGCATAAACAAGACGTCCATGTTTGTCAGTCAGCACAAACAGGACGTCCGTGTGTGTCCGTCAGCACAAACAGGACGTCCGTGTGTGTCCGTCAGCACATACAGGACGTCCGTGGCTGTCCGTGTGTGTCCGTCAGCACACACAGGACGTCCGTGGCTGTCCGTGTGTGTCCGTCAGCACATACAGGACGTTCGTGGCTGTCCATCAGTACACATATCGGCACGTTGGTCCTTGGACTCAGCACGCTGGAACTTTCCGTGGAATGTTTGGGTGATTTGGCCCACGTGGGCTGTCTGTTCAGTACACACAGGACGTCCGTGGGTGTCCGCCAGCACACACAGGACGTCCATGGCTGTCCGTGGCTGTCCGTCAGCATACACAGGACGTCCGTGTGTGTCCATCAGCACACACAGGACGTCTGTGGCTGTCCGTGTGTGTCCGTCAGCACATACAGGATGTTCGTGGCTGTCCATCAGTACACATATCAGCACGTTGGTCCTTGGACTCAGCACGCTGGCCCTTTCCGTGGACTGTTTGGGTGATTTTGGCCCACGTGGGCTGTCTGTTCAGTACACACAGGACGTCCGTGGGTGTCCGCCAGCACACACAGGACGTCCATGGCTGTCTGTGGCTGTCCGTCAGCACACACAGGACGTCCGTGGCTGTCCATGTGTGTCCATCAGCACACACAGGACGTCTGTGGGTGTCCGTCAGCATAAACATGACATCCGTGTGTCCGTTAGCACACACAGGACGTCTGTGGCTGTTTGTGTGTGTCCGTGTGTGTCCGTCAGCACACACAGGACATCCGTGGCAGTCCATCAATACACATATCAGCACGTTGGTCCTTGGACTCAGCACGCTGGCCCTTCCCGTGGACTGTTTGGGTGATTTTGGCCCACGTGGGCTGTCTGTTCAGTACACATAGGACGTCCGTGGCTGTCCGCCAGTACACACAGAACGTCTGTGGCTGTCCATCAGCACACACAGGACGTCTGTGGCTGTCCATTCGTATCTGTGTGTGTCCGTCAGCACACACACAGGACGTCTGTGGCTGTCCATTAGTACACATATCAGCACGCTGGTCCTTGGACTCAGCACGCTGGCCTTTCCCGTGGACTGTTCGGGTGATTTTGGCCCACGTGGGCTGTCTGTTCAGTACACACAGGACATCCGTGGGTGTCCGTCATGACACACAGGACGTCCGTGTGTATCCGTCAGCACAAACAGGACAACCGTGGCTGTCCGTGTGTGTCCGTCAGCACAAACAAAACGTTCGTGTGTGTCCGTCAGCACACACATGACGTCTGTGGCTGTCTGTGTGTGTCTGTGTGTGTCCGTCAGCACACACAAGACGTCAGTGGCTGTCCATGAGTACACATATCAGCACGTTGGTCCTTAGACTCAGCACGCTGGCCCTTCCCGTGGATTGTTTGGGTGATTTTGGCCCACGTGGGTTGTCTGTTCAGTACACACAGGACGTCAGTGGGTGTTCGCTAGCACACACAAGACGTCTGTGGCTGTCTGTCAGCACACACAGGATGTCTGTGGTTGTCCGTTCGTGTATGTGTGTGTCCGTCAGCACACACAGGACGTCTGTGGCTGTCTGTGGCTGTCCGTCAGCACACACAGGACGTCTGTGGCTGTCCGTGGCTGTCCGTGTGTGTTCGTCAGCACACACAGGACGTCCGAGGGTGTCCGTCAGCACAAACAGGACGTCCGTGTGTGTCCATCAGCACACACACAGGACGTCCGTGGCTGTCCGTCTGTGTCCGTGTGTGTCCGTCAGCACACACAGGACGTCTGTGGCTGTCCATTAGTACACATATCAGCACGCTGGTCCTTGGACTAAGCACACTGGCCCTTCCTGTGGACTGTTTGGGTGATTTTGGCCCACGTGGGCTGTCTGTTCAGTACACACAGGATGTGCGTGGGTGTCCGTCAGCACACACAGGACGTCTGTGTGTGTCCGTCAGCACAAGCAGGACGTCCGTGGCTGTCTGTGTGTATCCGTGTGTGTCCGTCATCACACATAGGACGTCCGTGTGTGTCCGTCAGCACAAACAGGACGTTCGTGTGTGTCCATCAGCACACGTAGGACGTCCGTGTGTGTCCATCAGCACAAACAGGACGTCCGTGTGTGTCCGTCAGCATAAACAAGACGTCCATGTTTGTCAGTCAGCACAAACAGGACGTCCGTGTGTGTCCGTCAGCACAAACAGGACGTCCGTGTGTGTCCGTCAGCACATACAGGACGTCCGTGGCTGTCCGTGTGTGTCCGTCAGCACACACAGGACGTCCGTGGCTGTCCGTGTGTGTCCGTCAGCACATACAGGACGTTCGTGGCTGTCCATCAGTACACATATCGGCACGTTGGTCCTTGGACTCAGCACGCTGGCCCTTTCCGTGGAATGTTTGGGTGATTTGGCCCACGTGGGCTGTCTGTTCAGTACACACAGGACGTCCGTGGGTGTCCGCCAGCACACACAGGACGTCCATGGCTGTCCGTGGCTGTCCGTCAGCATACACAGGACGTCCGTGTGTGTCCATCAGCACACACAGGACGTCTGTGGCTGTCCGTGTGTGTCCGTCAGCACATACAGGATGTTCGTGGCTGTCCATCAGTACACATATCAGCACGTTGGTCCTTGGACTCAGCACGCTGGCCCTTTCCGTGGACTGTTTGGGTGATTTTGACCCACGTGGGCTGTCTGTTCAGTACACACAGGACGTCCGTGGGTGTCCGCCAGCACACACAGGACGTCCATGGCTGTCTGTGGCTGTCCGTCAGCACACACAGGACGTCCGTGGCTGTCCATGTGTGTCCATCAGCACACACAGGACGTCTGTGGGTGTCCGTCAGCATAAACATGACATCCGTGTGTCCGTTAGCACACACAGGACGTCTGTGGCTGTTTGTGTGTGTCCGTGTGTGTCCGTCAGCACACACAGGACATCCGTGGCAGTCCATCAATACACATATCAGCACGTTGGTCCTTGGACTCAGCACGCTGGCCCTTCCCGTGGACTGTTTGGGTGATTTTGGCCCACGTGGGCTGTCTGTTCAGTACACATAGGACATCCGTGGCTGTCCGCCAGTACACACAGAACGTCTGTGGCTGTCCATCAGCACACACAGGACGTCTGTGGCTGTCCATTCGTATCTGTGTGTGTCCGTCAGCACACACACAGGACGTCTGTGGCTGTCCATTAGTACACATATCAGCACGCTGGTCCTTGGACTCAGCACGCTGGCCTTTCCCGTGGACTGTTCGGGTGATTTTGGCCCACGTGGGCTGTCTGTTCAGTACACACAGGACATCCGTGGGTGTCCGTCATGACACACAGGACGTCCGTGTGTATCCGTCAGCACAAACAGGACAACCGTGGCTGTCCGTGTGTGTCCGTCAGCACAAACAAAACGTTCGTGTGTGTCCGTCAGCACACACATGACGTCTGTGGCTGTCTGTGTGTGTCTGTGTGTGTCCGTCAGCACACACAAGACGTCAGTGGCTGTCCATGAGTACACATATCAGCACGTTGGTCCTTAGACTCAGCACGCTGGCCCTTCCCGTGGATTGTTTGGGTGATTTTGGCCCACGTGGGTTGTCTGTTCAGTACACACAGGACGTCAGTGGGTGTTCGCTAGCACACACAAGACGTCTGTGGCTGTCTGTCAGCACACACAGGATGTCTGTGGTTGTCCGTTCGTGTATGTGTGTGTCCGTCAGCACACACAGGACGTCTGTGGCTGTCTGTGGCTGTCCGTCAGCACACACAGGACGTCTGTGGCTGTCCGTGGCTGTCCGTGTGTGTTCGTCAGCACACACAGGACGTCCGAGGGTGTCCGTCAGCACAAACAGGACGTCCGTGTGTGTCCATCAGCACACACACAGGACGTCCGTGGCTGTCCGTCTGTGTCCGTGTGTGTCCGTCAGCACACACAGGACGTTCGTGGCTGTCCATCAGTACACATATCAGCACTTTTGTCCTTGGAATCAGCACGCTGGCCCTTCCCGTGGACAGTTTGGGTGATTTTGGCCCACGTGGGCTGTTTGTTCAGTACACACAGGACGTCCGTGGGTGTCCGCCAGCACACACAGGACGTCCGTGGCTGTCTGTGGCTGTCCGTCAGCACACACAGGACGTCCGTTGCTGTTCGTGTGTGTCTGTGTGTGTCCGTCAGCACACACAGGACGTCCGTTGCTGTTCGTGTGTGTCTTCCAGCACACACAGGACGTCCGTGTGTGTCCGTCAGCACACACATGACGTCTGTGGCTGTCTGTGTGTGTCCGTGTGTGTCCGTCAGCACACACAAGACATCTGTGGCTGTCCATCAGTACACATATCAGCACGTTGGTCCTTGGACTCAGCACGCTGGCCTTTCCCGTGGATTGTTTGGGTGATTTTGGCCCACGTGGGTTGTCTGTTCAGTATACACATGACGTCAGTGGGTGTTCGCCAGCACACACAAGACGTCCGTGGCAATCCGTCAGCACACACAGGATGTCTGTGGTTATTCGTTCGTGTCTGTGTGTGTCCGTCAGCACACACACAGGACGTCTGTGGCTGTCCATTAGTACACATATCAGCACGCTGGTCCTTGGACTAAGCACGCTGGCCCTTCCTGTGGACTGTTCGGGTGATTTTGGCCACGTGGGCTGTCTGTTCAGTACACACAGGATGTTCGTGGGTGTCTGTCAGCACACACAGGACGTCTGTGTGTGTCCGTCAGCACAAACAGGACGTCCGTGGCTGTCTGTGTGTGTCCATGTGTGTCCGTCAGCACACATAGGACGTCCGTGTGTGTCCATCAGCACAAACAGGACGTTCGTGTGTGTCCGTCAGCACACGTAGGACGTCCGTGTGTGTCGGTCAGCACAAACAGGACGTCCATGTGTGTCCGTCAGCACAAACAGGACGTCCGTGTGTGTCCGTCCGCACAAACAGGACGTCCGTGTGTGTCCGTCAGCACAAACAGGATGTCTGTGTGTGTCCGTCAGCACATACAGGACGTCTGTGGCTGTCCTTGTGTGTCCGTCAGCACACACAGGACGTCCGTGGCTGTCCGTGTGTGCCCGTCATCACATACAGGACGTTCGTGGCTGTCCATAAGTACACATATCAGCACGTTGGTCCATGGACTCAGCACGCTGGCCCTTTCCGTGGACTGTTTGAGTGATTTTGGCCCACGTGGGCTGTCTGTTCAGTACACACAGGACGTTCGTAGGTGTCCGCCAGCACACACAGGACGTCCATGGCTGTCCGTGGCTGTCCGTCAGCACACACAGGACGTCCGTGGATGTCCGTGTGTGTCCATCAGAACACACAGGACGTCTGTGGGTGTCCGTCAACATAAACATGACATTCGTGTGTGTCCGTTAGCACACACAGGACGTCTGTGGCTGTCTGTGTGTGTGCCCGTGTGTGTCCGTCAGCACACACAGGACATCCGTGGCTGTCCATCAGTACACATATCAGCACGTTGGTCCTTGGACTCAGCACGCTGGCCTTTCCCGTGGATTGTTTGGGTGATTTTGGCCCACGTGGGTTGTCTGTTCAGTACACACATGACGTCACTGGGTGTTCGCCAGCACACACAAGACGTCCATGGCTGTCCGTTAGCACACACAGGATGTCTGTGGTTGTTCGTTCGTGTCTGTGTGTGTCCGTCAGCACACACACAGGACGTCTGTGGCTGTCCATTAGTACACATATCAGCACGCTGGTCCTTGGACTAAGCACGCTGGCCCTTCCTGTGGACTGTTCGGGTGATTTTGGCCCACGTGGGCTGTCTGTTCAGTACACACAGGATGTTCGTGGGTGTCCGTCAGCACACACAGGACGTTTGTGTGTGTCCGTCAGCACAAACAGGACGTCCGTGGCTGTCTGTGTGTGTCCATGTGTGTCCGTCAGCACACATAGGACGTCCGTGTGTGTCCGTCAGCACAAACAGGACGTTCGTGTGTGTCCGTCAGCACACGTAGGACGTCCGTGTGTGTCCGTCAGCACAAACAGGACGTCCGTGTGTGTCCGTCAGCACAAACAGGACGTCCGTGTGTGTCCGTCCGCACAAACAGGACGTCCGTGTGTGTCCGTCAGCACAAACAGGATGTCTGTGTGTGTCCGTCAGCACATACAGGACGTCTGTGGCTGTCCGTGTGTGTCCGTCAGCACACACAGGACGTCCGTGGCTGTCCGTGTGTGCCCGTCAACACATACAGGACGTTCGTGGCTGTCAATCAGTACACATATCAGCACGTTGGTCCATGGACTCAGCACGCTGGCCCTTTCCGTGGACTGTTTGGGTGATTTTGGCCCACGTGGGCTGTCTGTTCAGTACACACAGGACGTCCGTGGGTGTCCGCCAGCACACACAGGACGACCATGGCTGTCTGTGGCTGTCCGTCAGCACACACAGGACGTCCGTGGATGTCCGTGTGTGTCCATCAGAACACACAGGACGTCTGTGGGTGTCCGTCAACATAAACATGACATCCGTGTGTGTCCGTTAGCACACACAGGACGTCTGTTGCTGTCTGTGTGTGTCCGTGTGTGTCCGTCAGCACACACATGACATCCGTGGCAGTCCATCAGTACACATATCAGCACGTTGGTCCTTGGACTCAGCACGCTGGCCCTTCCCGTGGACTGTTTGGGTGATTTTGGCCCACGTGGGCTGTCTGTTCAGTACACATAGGACGTCCGTGGCTGTCCGCCAGCACACACAGGATGTCTGTGGCTGTCCGTCAGCACACACAGGACGTCTGTGGCTGTCCATTCGTGTCTGTGTGTGTCCGTCAGCACACACACAGGACGTCTGCGGCTGTCCATTAGTACACATATCAGCACGCTGGTCCTTGGACTCAGCACGCTGGCCCTTCCCGTGGACTGTTCGGGTGATTTTGGCCCACGTGGGCTGTCTGTTCAGTACACACAGGACGTCCGTGGGTGTCTGTCAGGACACACAGGACGTCTGTGTGTATCCGTCAGCACACACAGGATGTCCGTGGCTGTCCGTGTGCGTCCGTGTGCGTCCGTGTGTGTCCGTCAGCACACACAGGACGTCCGTGGCTGTCCATCACTACACATATCAGCACGTTGGTCCTTGGACTCAGCACGCTGGCCCTTCGCATGGACTGTTTGGGTGATTTTGGCCCACGTGGGCTGTTTGTTTATTACACACAGGATGTCCGTGGGTGTCCGCCAGCACACATAGGTCGTCTGTTGCTGTCCGTCAGCACACACAGGATGTCTGTGGCTGTCCGTGTGTGTCCGTCAGCACACACAGGACGTCTGTGGGTGTTCGTCAGCATAAATAGAATGTCTGTGTGTGTCCGTCATGATACAGGCCGGGAAACAGTCTGCACGGACGGACAGTCTGAGGTTCGGGAACTCGGACTGGACAGGACGGACGGACGGCTATGGGACGGCTAGACGGTCGCGATGGGCTGGGAGTTGGCCGATCTGGTTCCTGAAACAAAAGGATGCTATTTTTATGAGTTTTTATGAATCAAAATAAGGAACAGGAAGAAAACAATATGATCAATGAAGAACAGAAGCAAATATGACTTTTTATGAGTTTTTATAATGAATGGAAAAGCTAGAACTATATGATGAAAGATAAAACAAAACAAAAGAAGGATAGAAGTATGGGGGATTGATCCTTGTTGCTGGATGTGTATCTCTCTCAACAAGAACAGTGGATGGAGGTGGATAGCTATGGGATTTGGCTTGCTGGATGTGTATCACTCTCAAGGCAAATCGGTGGATGGAATGGAGGTGAAGAATCGCAACAAGCTTGGTGGTTTGAAGCTTGATAAGATTCGGCTGCTCTCTCTTGTTTCTCACAGAAAAAGACTTAGGGTTTTAGGTTTGCAAAGGAAAAATTATTACATAAAAGACCTAGGCAAAAATCGCCAACTTCATGGAGTTATATAGGGTTTACCCCTTATGAGACTCAAAGATAAAAGGCCTTAAACATGCTGGCCGAAAATGAGGCTGAAACATTAGCCCAAAGTCTAAACCAAATAAATTAAAATAAACCAGACATCTGGTTGTCGGTTTGAGAAGGCTTAGACCAAGAAAACCCAATGGGACAAAACCTGGTGAGGAAAAAGAGTACAACACATGCTACTCCCCTTGGTGGTCGGCTAGATCTCAGAACCGGAAAGAGTTGGAGTGGATGAAATGGAAACTGAGTCTGGACCAAGCTCGGATGTGGAGATGAGAAGTCCGGCTTGGTTGAGTCTGAACTGGATCGGGTCGGCCGCGTCCTGAACCTCCTTTGGGCCGGCTTGATCTTGAATCTTCAACTGGACCATCTTCTCAGTCAGCAGCTGGTCCTGGTCAGTCTGTCCATCTTGATCAAGGATATGCTGGACAGCTTTGGTGAAACCTTCTCGCAAGGCCCTGGTTCCACTCCGGGTAGTCGGACCGCGCCTAACAATGGGAACCTCTACTTGGATGGCCTCATCATTCCCTCCCTCTTGAAGAGGTTCTGGCCTCAGAACACCATCATCTGCAAAGTCATCACTATCTGCATGGAAAGGAGACAAATCCGAGACATTGAAAGTATGTGAAATTTTAAATTCAGCAGGGAGGTCAAGGATATAGGCATTGTCGTTGATCTTCTTTAGGATGCGAAATGGTCCTGTCCCACGAGGCGAGAGCTTGGACTTCCGGGCTTCTGGAAACCTCTCGGGCCGCATGTGTAACCACACCAAGTCCCCGGGTTCGAACAGTACCTCCTTCCTCTTCTGGTCATACTTGGCCTTGACCCTAGCCGCCTTGGCTTCTATCCTCTCCTTGACATTTAGGTGCATATTCTTAACAAACTCTGCCTTGGCGGCCCCATCACGACTGCGGTACATGGAGCTGGGCAGTTCGGTGAAGTCTAAAGGAGTCTCTGGCTGAAACCCATAAACAATCTCAAAAGGTGACAGGTTAGTAGTAGAGTGCCTAGCATGGTTATAAGCAAACTCGACAAAAGGCAAACAAGACAACCAATTTCTTAAATTCTTACCGACCGTAGCTCTCAACAGTTGAGAAAGCGTACGGTTTACTACCTCAGTCTGGCCGTCGGTCTGGGGATGGCACGTGGTCGAGAATAGTAGCTTGGTTCCGAACTTGCCCCATAGTGTCCTCCAGAAATGGCTGAGGAACTTGGTATCACGGTCAGACACAATGGTTCGAGGAACACCATGTAGTCGGACCACTTCTTTGAAGAATAGGTCGGCGGTCTGAGTGGCATCATTAGTGGTGTTACAGGCTATGAAATGGGCCATCTTGGAGAACCTGTCTACCACTACAAAAATGGAATCCTTGTGGTTTATCTTGGGTAAACCCAGCACAAAGTCCATAGAAATGTCTACCCAAGGGTGGTTAGGAATCGGTAATGGCATTTGTAAACCGTAAGGATGTGACCTGGACTTGGTTTTGAGGCAAGTAGTGCACTTGGCGCATATGCTCTCCACATCCCTCTTCATGTTTGGCCAAAAGAAATGTTCAGTTAGGACACTCAGGGTCTTGTCCCGACCAAAGTGTCCCATGAGGCTGCCACCATGGGCCTCCCGAACCAGCAGTTCCCTCATGGCTCCTTTGGGAATGCACAGCCTCTTTCCCTTGAACAGGAACCCCTCATGCTGGTAGTATGGCCCTAAAGCCCCCTTCTCAGTGTTCCTGAAAACTTCATTAAAATCAAGATCAGTGGCATAAGATTCTTTAATATGTTCGAATCCCATGATCTTGGCCTCCATGGTCACAATGAGAGTGTGTCTCCGGGACAGTGCATCTGCCACCACATTGTCCTTGCCCTTCTTGTACTTGATCACATAGGGAAAGGTCTCCACGAACTCAAGCCATCTGGCGTGCCTCTTCTTGAGTGTGGTCTGTCCCCTCAAGTGCTTAAGTGTCTCATGATCTGTATGAATAACAAATTCCTTAGACAAAAGGTAATGCTGCCAAGTTTCAAGGGACCTTACTAGAGCGTATAGCTCTTTGTCATAGGTTGGGTAGTTGAGGGCAGCTCCACTCAGTTTCTCACTAAAGAATGCCACTGGTCGGCCCCCTTGAGTGAGGACAGCTCCAATGCATGTACCTGATGCATCACACTCAATCTCAAAGGTTTTATTAAAATCAGGGAGTGTAAGAACGGGTGCATGAGTTAAACTATATTTAAGCTTGTTGAAAGACTCCTCTTGGGCAGGGCCCCAAACAAAGGATACATTCTTCTTGATCACTGAGGTCATGGGTGCAGCAATGGTGCTGAAGTCCTTGACAAACCGCCTATAGAAGCTGGCTAGGCCATGGAAACTTCGGACTTGCCCAATAGTGGTCGGTGTGGGCCAGCCTTGGATGGCCTTGATCTTCTCCTCATCGACCTTCAAACCCTGTGAGCTCACAACAAAGCCTAAAAATATTAACTGGTCAGTGCAAAATACACACTTCTTGAGATTGGCAAAGAGTCCTTCCTGCCTGAGAGCCTTCAAAACCTGTTCTACATGACTAATGTGATCTGATAAGCACTGACTATAAATCAATATGTCATCAAAATAGACAACCACAAATTTACCAATGTAAGGCCTTAGAAGGGCATCACCAGCCACTCATACAAGCCTTGCTTGGTCTTGAAAGCAGTCTTCTTGTAAGACCCGATCCTGGATTCCTCAATCCAACCAGACCGCGGCCTCACCAAACAATGCAACCAATTCCATCTTTCATATTCAAGTTCAAGTGTTAAATAATTCTAAGTCTTTTTCAGAGTTTTGAGGTTCCAACATTCACACTTAAACAATCAAGCATCAACTAATGAAAATAGATACTTCATAGATATTAACCAAGGTTCATACATCATTCACCATCCTAAATAATAGAATACATACTAGAATCGCATAAGTTCACAAGTTGCACAATAGGCTACAATAATCACACAATTTTCAGAATCAACCCAATCACCACACATCTTCCCATGGCCGCGGTCCTCATGGTGCTTTTCCCTTACCACGGTCCATTTCTGGTCCTGGATCCAACACAAACAACCACACAATCACAAGGTTAGATTACAAAACAAGAATCAAATCACATTGCATGGTCGGATCCAATCTAGTCAAGAACAATCATCAAAAATGTCAAATCTGACCCCTTTAAAAAGAGATCCAAATACCAAATAAAATTCATGATAATTCATGATAATTCAGAAGAAAAATATTCCCATAAACAGATTCAGAAGAATCGGCTCAGATCATAGTGATCTCGGCCATGAACAGCCCACACAAGAACAAGGGACTTTCATGGAAATTGGATCAGGCCAAGGCCTTAGGATCAATGAATCCTTTCCTGTAACAACATAAACCATTCCAAAGCACAACATATAAGAAGAAACAGAGTAGAAGAAGTCAGAGTAAGGAGTAGCCAATCGATCCAAACCGGCCAGGCTCACACGGCCATCATCCGCGGCCTTGTCCGGTTACTCTTGGCCACACCTCTCACCTTAGGAGTTCGGTCTCCAGGGGCGACTTCCTTCTCTTTCTCCTTTGCCTTCTCCTTGTCTTTCTGTCTCAAATCCATCCTCTTGATCACACGCCCAAACACACCAGGAACACTCAAGAACAATCTCTTGGATCAAATCGGCCGATCCAAAGTTTCTGTCTCTCTTTCTCTCTTGAATTTTCTCTGTGTTTCTCTCTGTGTGGAATGAGTAAAGACCGACCAGAATGATCAGAAATGAGAGAGAGAAGACGATTTAAACTGTCCCCAACCGCCTGGGCGAACAGTTACCAAAATCCCTTCCTTTCTTCCCAAAACCGTCCCATAACCGCCCTTGGCGGTTTCTCCCCTTTTCTTCCTTTGGCAAATCGATCACTGAGCCTCAGCTCACACTCTGGGAGCTTGCCCGCTCCCTATCCCAAGCCTAAGACCCATTTGGTCGAACCGTACTGCACCCAGACTCGCCCACACTGATCCGAACCAGAACGCACCGTTCACTGGATTGAGCTGACCCCCAGCTGTTCCCAGCTGATTGAGCTAGCCCACCAGCTCCTGTGAGCTGAACAGATCATGGTGAACTGATTACTAGCTGAACCGAGCTGATTGAACTCAAACCAACACTCGTCCAGCTGCCTAAACACTCACCCAGCCCCTTTACCCTTATTTCCATCGTATCCTGGTTAAGTCTCAGCTGACTGATGCCCTTAACCTTCATTCAGGGCCATGATACGCTTGTCTCAAGGTCTAATGACCTGACTGGTGCGTCTCCCCGCACCATGGCCCGTCCGGCCGATCCTATCTAGGATCGGGGACATGACAAGTCTCCCCCACTAACTTGGGATTCGTCCTCGAATCCATGTTAAGTGTTTCATCAGGAAGAAATTGTCGGTACCACTCCGGATACATTGTTTTCATCTTTGCTTCTGTTTCCCAAGTGATGAGGTCTTTACCATTGTAATCCCACACCACTTTGATCATGGGAACTGTCTTCTTTCTCATAGCTTTCTCTGACCGATCCACAATCCGAACCGGCAAGGTTTCCAAAGTCAGGTCCTTACCAAGGTCAGCAGGAACCTCAGGCAAGACAATGTCTTGTTCAGACAAGCATTTCCGGAGTTGGGATACATGGAACACATTGTGGTATGCATCCATTGCCGATGGCAAGTCCAACTTGTATGCCACTGCACCCACTCTCTCTATGATCCTGAATGGACCCAAGTACCTAGGGTCCAGTTTCTTTCGCCCAGAAATCCTGGTCCTACCCTTAAAGGTAATCATCTTGAGATACACCAGGTCATTGACCTCAAACTCAAGATGCTTCCTACGCTTGTCCGCATAGCTCTTTTGGCGGTCCTGCGCCTCTTTCATCTTCTCTTTGACCATCCTGATCTTCTCAGTGGTCTGTTCTACGATCTCAGGTCCCAACATGCTACGCTCCCCCACTTGGGTCCAGCATAGGGGTGTCCTGCACGGCCTACCATACAAAGCCTCATATGGCGACATACCAATGCTTGTATGGAAGCTGTTATTATAAGCAAACTCCACTAAAGGTAAGTGTTTTTCCCAAGACTCTCCCCAGTCTAACACACATGCCCTTAGCATATCCTCTAAGGTTTGGATTGTCCTTTCAGACTGCCCATCCGTTTGAGGATGATAAGATGTGCTCATATTCACTCTGGTTCCCAAGGCCTTTTGGAAAGCCTGCCAGAAATAAGATGTAAATCTTGGATCCCTGTCCGAGACAATGCTTGCTGGAACACCATGCAACCTCACTATCTCGTCTAGGTACACTTGCACTATCCTGTCGACCCCATCCCCTTTCTTGATGGGTAGGAAATGAGCCGACTTGGTCAGCCGATCAACCACAACCCATACCGCATCTTTCTTATTCCTGGTCGTGGGAAATCCAGTCACAAAGTCCATTGTGATGTGATCCCATTTCCATTCTGGTATGGGTAGGTTCTGAAGTAGACCACTGGGAACCTGATGTTCTGCCTTCACCAGTTGACAAGTGGGACACTTAGCCACCCACTCTGCAACATCAGATTTCATCCTCACCCAATGGTAGTACCTTTTCAGATCCCTATACATTTTGTTCAGTCCAGGATGAACTGAAAACTTGGACTTATGAGCCTGTCTCATAATCTCTTCTTTGAGTTCCTTATCATTAGGAACACTGACCCTACCATTGACCAAGATGGTACCATTGTCAGTTGTCTGGTACTCAGTCTTGTCATTGGCGGCTACCTTCTTTAGATTTTCATCCAGGCCCTGAGCTTGCCTGATCCTGGTCAGGAGATCGGCCTGGTTCACCGCCTCCAATCCCAGTGGCTCATCTGAACCAACCAAGGTATTGAGGTTCAAGGACCTGATCATCCCTTCCAGTTCATCCGCCTCCCTCTCAGATGACACTTCAGCCCTTCTGCGGCTCAAGGCATCAGCCACTAGGTTAGCTTTCCCAGGATGATAAGCTATGTCCAGATCATAATCTGCAACAAATTCCATCCATCTCCTCTGCCTTAAGTTTAACTCAGGCTGAGTGAATATGTACTTCAAACTCTTATGGTCTGTGAGTATTTGCACCCTGGCACCATAAAGATATGATCTCCATATCTTTAATGCAAATACTACTGCAGCCATCTCCAAATCATGGGTTGGATAGTTACCCTCATGCTTCCTTAACTGCCGGGAAGCATAGGCTATCACCTTCCCATGTTGTGTCAAAACACAACCAAGACCAGTTATGGATGCATCCGTATACACCACATAAGGCTGATCAGCCTCAGGCAACACCAGGACAGGTGCATTAGTCAACATGTTCTTGAGTGCTGCAAAACTTTTCGCACACTCCTCAGACCATGTGAACCTCACGTCCTTGCCTGTCAGCTTAGTCATAGGTTGAGCTATGCTCGAGAACCCCTTGACATATTTCCGGTAATAACCAGCCAACCCTAAGAAGCTCCTCACTTCCGTAGCATTCTTTGGCTGTGGCCATTCCTGGATACATTTGATCTTATCTTGATCCACTGAGACTCCTTTATCAGACACCACATGCCCAAGGAATCCAATGCTCTTCTGCCAGAAGCTACACTTGCTTAGCTTAGCAAAGAGCTTCTGTTCTCTCAGGCGGCCCAACACCGCCCTAAGGTGTCTTTCATGGTCCTCCTTTGTCTTGGAATACACGAGTATATCATCAATGAAGATGATCACAAACTCGTCCAAGTATTCCCTGAAGATGCCGTTCATCATCTTCATGAATGCAGCAGGTGCATTGGTCAGTCCGAACGGCATGACCACAAACTCATAGTGACCATACCTAGTTCGGAATGCTGTCTTCCTCACATCACCTGGTGCAATGGGGATCTGATGATACCCAGAGGCCAAGTCAATCTTGGAGAACCACTTGGCTCCACGGAGTTGGTCCAACAACTCATCAATCCTGGGTAAAGGGTACTTGTTCTTCACAGTCACCCTGTTCAAACCCCTATAATCAATGCACAACCTAAAGCTACCATCCTTTTTCTTAACGAATAGGACTGGTGCTCCCCAAGGTGATACACTAGGGCGTATGAACCCCTTCTCAAGCAACTCCTCAAGTTGCTTCTTCAGCTCTGCCATCTCAGCTGGTGCCATTCTATATGGACTTTTTGATAACGGGGCCGTTCCAGGTTCCAATTCAATGATGAATGGGTCAGCCCTATCAGGGGGAATGCCCTGTAGTGCCCCAAACACATCCTGAAATTCTCGAACCAACGGTATACCCTCTGGGTCACAGGCCCCTACAACCTCATCAGTGTAAATGGTAGCCAAAAAGGCCTCACAACCATTTCCAAGCATCCGTTCTACTTGGACTGCTGAAACCACCAAACTACAAGAGGTTGGCTTGATTCCTTGGTACTTGATCGGGGGTCCAAACTCATTCTCAAGTTGCACCCTTCCCCGGTGACAATCTAGAGTTGCCCGATACTTTCCCAACCAGTCCATGCCCAAGATCACTTCATGATGCTTAAGGGGGACAACAATCAGATCTATAGGCATCGGCCTATCCAAGATCACCACAGGGATGTCCTTAACCAGACCGAGTGAGTTCATAACTTGCCCTCCGGCCGCACTCACTCGTTCAGGACCATCCCATGTTCCATACTGGAACAAACCTTTTCCTATCATACTTGGACTCACAAAACTATGTGTAGCTCCAGTATCAAATAGTGTGTGTGTTTCCACACCACCAATACTTAAGGTCCCTACACAAGACCCGTCAAAGTATATCTATCCATCCTAGATTCCATACCATGCAATTCTACTGGAATTGTAAAAGTAGTTGTCTAGAGTGTTACCATTGATCGCTTGGAAAGGCCGAGCCCCATCCACATCCTTGGATAGCTCATACACACGAGGTGTGGAGGTCTGGCCTCGTCCCTGAACTGGCCTGCTAGCCTCCCCACGTCCCTTACTTTGGTTGCCTTGCAACTTAGGGCAGTCCCTGCGGTAGTGGCCCTTCTGGCCGCAGTGGTGACAGGTCCTGGACTCACCCAACGGACTTGGACAATCCTTGGCTGAGTGATCCATCTTACCACATCGAGTGCAGGCACCCATGGCCTTCCAGCACTCTCCACCGTGGTATCGTCCACACTTAGGGCACTCTGACCTACCACTTGAGGTTTTACCCTCCTCGGTCGAGTCCCTCTTCCTCTTCTTGTCACCACTCTGACCCGAGGATACCACCACACTCTTCAGCTTCTGCTTACCCTCCTCGGTGAGGTTGGTCTCCAGCAAGGCCATCCTCTCAACCAACTCAGAAACCGTGGGGAACTTACAAACAGAACAGTAGGTTCGAAGTTCCACCCTTAGGCCTCGGATGAACCTTCGGACTTGAACCTTCTCATCCTCCAGTTCTCTTCCCACATACCTTCTGAGTCGGTTGAACTCTTCTTCATACTCACGAACAGTCCTCCGTCCCTGAGTCAAGTCCAGGAACTTGGACTCCAAACGATCCCACGCCTCAGCAGGAAAGTACTTATGGTTGAACTCAACCTCAAAGTCAGCAAAATGCTCAATGGTGCCATTGGTACGCTTGTCCAAAGCTAACCACCAGTTATGTGCATCTCCCTCCAGGAAGTGTACTGCTATGTCCTTCTGGTAGTCCTCAGGACAACGCGTGGACTTGAAGTTCCGAACCAACCGGGTTCTCCACTCGTCCGCCTCCATAGGATCAACACTTCCAGCAAAGTGTTTGGTTCCCAACTTGGAGATATGCTCCAGCACCTTCAGGTAGTCCATACCATGCACTGGCCTGACCGGTGGGTCTATCTCAATCACCTCGGCCACACGGCCAGCACCAACATCGGTCACTCCAGCAGCAACCCGAACCGGGGGATTAGCCTGTCCTACGGACGAGTTCACCAATGGTGTGAACGCCTGTGTCAAGGAGGCTATCTGAGCTCCCATGACCTGCATAGCTTCCACCAAGCCCCTTATGGTCGGCTCAATGACCTCCTCAGCACCAGTGACCCGAACATTGTTTGCATCAACATTCTGGCCACTCCCAGCACCAACGTTGGATGACCCAGTATCTTCTCCATGGACTTGCTCTTGTTGCTCGTCCACATTAGTTTCATTAACCTCAGTAGGAAGAGTTGGACCCACTGGGAGTCCGGTGGCATTATCCACCTGCTCCACCAGAGCCGGTAGCACTGTGGTTGGAATGGTTCCAGCTGGTAACACTCCGGTCTGTTCAGCACCATCCTGCCCCACTGCTCCAGACGCCCCAGTCGCCTCCTTTCCTTTCCGAGATTTATACCTTCTTGTTCCCTTAGGAGTTACAAACACAAACAAAAGGTTAGTCCACAACTGAACACAAACCTCAATCACTCCTAAGTTAATCAGTAGAAAAGATTACTTAGAACCCAACTATCTCACCATGAGTCCAAACGGCCAAGTGTGTGGTGAACCAATAACCCAACAAATCCTAGAATCAAGAATGCTCTGATACCAACTTGTAAGACCCGATCCTGGATTCCTCAATCCAACCAGACCGCGGCCTCACCAAACAATGCAACCAATTCCATCTTTCATATTCAAGTTCAAGTGTTAAATAATTCTAAGTCTTTTTCAGAGTTTTGAGGTTCCAACATTCACACTTAAACAATCAAGCATCAACTAATGAAAATAGATACTTCATAGATATTAACCAAGGTTCATACATCATTCATCATCCTAAATAATAGAATACATACTAGAATCGCATAAGTTCACAAGTTGCACAATAGGCTACAATAATCACACAATTTTCAGAATCAACCCAATCACCACACATCTTCCCATGGCCGCGGTCCTCATGGTGCTTTTCCCTTACCACGGTCCATTTCTGGTCCTGGATCCAACACAAACAACCACACAATCACAAGGTTAGATTACAAAACAAGAATCAAATCACATTGCATGGTCGGATCCAATCTAGTCAAGAACAATCATCAAAAATGTCAAATCTGACCCCTTTAAAAAGAGATCCAAATACCAAATAAAATTCATGATAATTCAGAAGAAAAATATTCCCATAAACAGATTCAGAAGAATCGGCTCAGATCATAGTGATCTCGGCCATGAACAGCCCACACAAGAACAAGGGACTTTCATGGAAATTGGATCAGGCCAAGGCCTTAGGATCAATGAATCCTTTCCTGTAACAACATAAACCATTCCAAAGCACAACATATAAGAAGAAACAGAGTAGAAGAAGTCAGAGTAAGGAGTAGCCAATCGATCCAAACCGGCCAGGCTCACACGGCCATCATCCGCGGCCTTGTCCGGTTACTCTTGGCCACACCTCTCACCTTAGGAGTTCGGTCTCCAGGGGCGACTTCCTTCTCTTTCTCCTTTGCCTTCTCCTTGTCTTTCTGTCTCAAATCCATCCTCTTGATCACACGCCCAAACACACCAGGAACACTCAAGAACAATCTCTTGGATCAAATCGGCCGATCCAAAGTTTCTGTCTCTCTTTCTCTCTTGAATTTTCTCTGTGTTTCTCTCTGTGTGGAATGAGTAAAAACCGACCAGAATGATCAGAAATGAGAGAGAGAAGACGATTTAAACTGTCCCCAACCGCCTGGGCGAACAGTTACCAAAATCCCTTCCTTTCTTCCCAAAACCGTCCCATAACCGTCCCATAACCGCCCTTGGCGGTTTCTCCCCTTTTCTTCCTTTGGCAAATCGATCACTGAGCCTCAGCTCACACTCTGGGAGCTTGCCCGCTCCCTATCCCAAGCCTAAGACCCATTTGGTCGAACCGTCCTGCACCCGGACCATCGGCTCGCCCAGTAACCGTCCCGGACTCGCCCACACTGATCCGAACCAGAACGCACCGTTCACTGGATTGAGCTGACCCCCATCTGTTCCCAGCTGATTGAGCTAGCCCACCAGCTCCTGTGAGCTGAACAGATCATGGTGAACTGATTACCAGCTGAACCGAGCTGATTGAACTCAAACCAACACTCGTCCAGCTGCCTAAACACTCACCCAGCCCCTTTACCCTTATTTCCATCGTATCCTGGTTAAGTCTCAGCTGACTGATGCCCTTAACCTTCATTCAGGGCCATGATACGCTTGTCTCAAGGTCTAATGACCTGACTGGTGCGTCTCCCCGCACCATGGCCCGTCCGGCTGATCCTATCTAGGATCGGGGACATGACACTTCCACTCGTCTCCCTCCTTCATCCGAACTTGGTGATAACCACTCCTAAGATCAATCTTGGAAAACACTGTGGAGCCACTCAGTTCATCTAACATATCATCAAGTCTAGGAATGGGGTACCGATATTTTATGGTGATGTTGTTGATAGCTCGGCAATCAACACACATACGCCATGTTCCATCCATCTTAGGCACTAATAGGACGGGTACTGCACATGGGCTGAGACTCTCTCGAATATACCCCTTGTCCATGAGGTCTTGGACCTGTCTCTCCAGCTCCTTAGCCTCCTCCGGATTGACTCGGTATGCGGCTCGGTTTGGAAGTGGGGCGCCTGGCACAAAGTCTATCTGATGTTCGATGCCTCGGAGGGGTGGTAAGCCGGCTGGTATCTCTTCAAGGAACACGTCCTTGTACTGGTCCATTAGTCCATGCATCTCAGCTGGACAATCTGGTACTTCAAAACCTGCAAAACAACCTTCCTTGAAAACCATTAGTAGCACCTGTGTGTCTTGCTGCAATGATTTAATCAATTTACTAGAAGAGATGTAAAGGTTAGTTTTACTAAACAATCCAGACTGATCCATGGCCCTCTGCATCTCGTACACCTCTTGTGGACTTAGAGGAGCCAGGCTGTGCTTCTTGTTGTTGTGGGTAAAGCTGTAGATGTTAGTCCTCCCATGGTGAATGGTCTCCTTGTCAAACTGCCAAGGCCTCCCTAACAGCAGATGGCCGGCTTTCATAGGAACCACATCACACTTCACCTGGTCCTGGTACTTACCAATACTAAAGGAAACAACAACTTGCTCCGAGATTTTAAGCTCCGTCTCATCATTGAGCCACTTGAGCTTGTATGGCCTGGGGTGTGGCAACTTTGCTAGTCCTAACTTTTCAACAAGGTACCTGTTGGCCACGTTAGTGCAAGAGCCACCATCAATAATTAGACTACATACCTTGCCTTCCACACTACATCTAGTATGGAAGATGTTCTCTCGTTGGACGGTTTCTGGATCAAAGAGAGCAGTGAGAGCTCGTCTGACCACCAGCAGCTCACCAGTTTCAGCATAGTCCACTATCTCGTCTCCTGAGTCAGCCATCTCTACATCGGCCTCATCTTGGGACTCATACTCGCCGTCTGCCTTAAGGATCATGACACGCTTGTTCGGGCAGTCCCTGGCGTAGTGCCCCTTCCCCTGACATTTGAAACAAGTAATATCACGAGTTCTTTGAGCTTGTGTTTGTCCCTTACCTGGTTCGGATGAACCTGGTTTGGACTGGTCGGTTTGGTTCTTCTTGAACCGGTTTTCCACTTCAATGGATTTGTTCTTCTCAGCCCCCTTGGATCCGGATGAAGCCCATGGCGTCTTGTTCCTGGCACTAGAGGCGTTCTTCCTCTTAATGTGCTGCTCGGCCTGTATGGCATAGTGGAGGAGATCATTGAAGTTGACGTAGGTCTGCCTCTCCACCTTGCGAGCGATGCGGTCTTGAAGGCCTTCCAAGAACTGAGCCATCATAACCTCTTCGGTCTCGCGCGTCCTGAGCTTGTTCTTGAGAGCCTCAAACTCCTCAAAGTACTCCTCTACGGTCCTAGTACCCTGAGACAACTTGCGAAAACGTTTCAGTAAGTCCCGCTGATAGTATGAGGGAATATACCTTGCACGGAGCTTAGCTCGCATCTCATCCCAAGTCTCGATTCTATAGACTCTGCCAACCTCGGCTACTTCCCTGTCCCACCAGGTTAGGGCATTGTCCGTCAGTTGGGCTGCGGCTAAGGCGATCTTCTTGGCCTCGGTATAGCGGTAGTACTCAAAGATGTACTCCATGCGCCTCTCCCATTCGATATAGGCGTCCGGGTCAACCTTTCCAGCAAAGGTCGGAGGAGTAAGTTTGAGATCCTTGCCTCCCTGCCAAGCTACTTCATCGTCTCTGAATCTCCTTTGGACCGGGCTTGCATCGCCTTGGACCCGATATTCCTGTCGGTTCCCACGTCCGGCTCGTTCACGCCGCGGCTCTTCTGGTTCGGTACGGTCAGTGTCCGAGTTGTCCTCACTGGATTGGGACTGTTGTTCTTCCGGAATGGGTTGGTTTCTCCTCCTTGGCCGTGAAACATTAGCTCGATCCCTTCCTGCTATCTGAACCAGCTGCTCAGTCACAGTAGCCAGGGCGGCTTGGAGTTCAGCATGGTTAGCCATCAGCTGAGCATTGATCTCGGCTTGTGTTGGTGCACCATTTAGGTCTCCCATGTCTCCTGCGACAAGAGAGGAAGAAAGAAAGAGTGATCTGCAAGGATCAAAGAGAAAGGGAAAATATATGCAATGATCAATGAATGTAAAACTTCCTTTTTTTTTTTTTTTAAAGTTAAGTTTCGAAAATTAAAAAAAATAGAAAGAACAATATTTCTTTTTTTTTTTTTTTAAATGGGAAGGACTTGAAGTGCAAGCCAAGAAAATTAAATGCAACTAAATGGAAAATCCGATCAAAAAGGAAAGTGAAAATCGATTGATGCCAAAAACATATTACTTGAATGAAAGATGCATAAAAATCAGATCAAAAGATATGCAGAACAAAAGAAAACAAGTTGAACTCGCCAAGAACAGCAAGAACAAAATCTTTTTTTTTTTGAAAGACAAGATGATGAACCAAATAACAAAAGTAGCAAGGATAGGATACAACCGAAGGTGTAGGAGCTTTGAGCTCTGATACCAAAATGATACAGGCCGGGAAACAGTCTGCACGGACGGACAGTCTGAGGTTCGGGAACTCGGACTGGACAGGACGGACGGACGGCTATGGGACGGCTAGACGGTCGCGATGGGCTGGGAGTTGGCCGATCTGGTTCCTGAAACAAAAGGATGCTATTTTTATGAGTTTTTATGAATCAAAATAAGGAACAGGAAGAAAACAATATGATCAATGAAGAACAGAAGCAAATATGACTTTTTATGAGTTTTTATAATGAATGGAAAAGCTAGAACTATATGATGAAAGATAAAACAAAACAAAAGAAGGATAGAAGTATGGGGGATGGATCCTTGTTGCTGGATGTGTATCTCTCTCAACAAGAACAGTGGATGGAGGTGGATAGCTATGGGATTTGGCTTGCTGGATGTGTATCACTCTCAAGGCAAATCGGTGGATGGAATGGAGGTGAAGAATCGCCACAAGCTTGGTGGTTTGAAGCTTGATAAGATTCAGCTGCTCTCTCTTGTTTCTCGCAGAAAAAAGACTTAGGGTTTTAGGTTTGCAAAGGCAAAATTATTTCATAAAAGACCTAGGCAAAAATCGCCAACTTCATGGAGTTATATAACGTTTACCCCTTATGAGACTCAAAGATAAAAGGCCTTAAACATGCTGGCCGAAAATGAGGCTGAAACATTAGCCCAAAGTCTAAACCAAATAAATTAAAATAAACCAGACATCTGGTTGTCGGTTTGAGAAGGCTTAGACCAAGGCTAATAGCATGCTTGCATGTTGCCTCATTAAAACCTTACCAAGAAAACCCAATGGGACAAAACCTGGTGAGGAAAAAGAGTACAACACATGCTACTCCCCTTGGTGGTCGGCTAGATCTCAGAACCGGAAAGAGTTGGAGTGGATGAAATTGAAACTGAGTCTGGACCAAGCTCGGATGTGGAGATGAGAAGTCCGTCTTGGTTGAGTCTGAACTGGATCGGGTCGGCCGCGTCCTGAACCTCCTTTGGGCCGGCTTGATCTTGAATCTTCAACTGGACCATCTTCTCAATCAGCAGCTGGTCCTGGTCAGTCTGTCCATCTTGATCAAGGATATGCTGGACAGCTTTGGTGAAACCTTCTCGCAAGGCCCTGGTTCCACTCCGGGTAGTCGGACCGCGCCTAACAATGGGAACCTCTACTTGGATGGCCTCATCACGTCAGCACACACAGGATGTCTGTGGCTGTGTGTGTGTGTGTCCGTGTGTGTCCGTCAGCACACACATGACGTCCGTGGCTGTCCATCAGTACACATATCAGCACGTTGGTCCTTGGACTCAGCACGCTGGCCCTTCCCGTGGACTGTTTGGGTGATTTTGGCCCACGTGGGCTGTCTGTTCAGTACACACAGGACGTCCGTGGGTGTCTGCCAGCACACACTGGACGTCCGTGGCTATCCGTCAACACACACAGGACGTCTGTGGCTGTCCGTTCGTGTCTGTGTGTGTCCATCAGCACACACACAGGACGTCCGTGGCTCTCCATCAGAACACATATCAGCATGTTGGTCCTTGGACTCTGCACGCTGGCCCTTCCTGTGGACTGTTTGGGTGATTTTGGCCCACGTGGGCTGTCTGTTCAGTACACACAGGACGTCCGTGGGTGTCTGCCAGCACACACAGGACGTCCGTGGGTGTCTGCCAGTACACACAGGACGTCCGTGGGTGTCTGCCAGCACACACATAACGTCTGTGGTTGTCCGTTAGCACACACAGGACGATGTGGCTGTCCATTCGTGTATGTGTGTGTCCGTCAACACACACACAAGACGTATGTGGCTGTCCATTAGTACACATATCAGCACGCTGGTCCATGGACTCAGCACGCTGGCCCTTCCCGTGGACTGTTTGGGTGATTTTGGCCCACGTGGGCTGTCTGTTCAGTACACACAGGACGTCTGTGGGTGTCTGCCAGCACACACAAGGACTTCTGTGGCTGTCTGTGGGTGTCCGTCAACACACACATGACGTCCGTGGCTGTCTGTGTGTGTCCGTCAGCACACACAGGACGTCCGTGGTGGTCCATTAGTACACATATCAGCTCGTTGGTCCTTTGACTCAACACGCTGGCCCTTGCCGTGGACTGTTTGGTTTATTTTGGCCTACGTGGGCTGTCTGTTCAGTACACGCAGGAAGTCTGTGGGTGTCCGCCAGCACACACAGGACGTCTGTGGCTGTCCGTGGCAGTCGTCAACACACACAAGACGTTCGTGGCTGTCTGTGTTTGTCCGTCAGCACATACAGGACGTTCGTGGCTGTCCATCAGTACACATTTCAGCACGTTGGTCCTTTGACTCAGCACACTGGCCCTTCCCGTGGACTGTTTGGGTGATTTTGGCCCATGTGGGCTGTCTGTTCAGTACACACAGGATGTCCGTGGGTGTCTGTCAGCACACACAGGACGTCGTGTGTGTCTGTCAGCACACACAGAATGTCCGTGTGTGTCCGTCAGCACAAACAGGGCATCCATGGCTGTCCGTGTGTGTCTGTGTGTGTCTGTCAGCACACACAGGACATCCGTGGCTGTCCATCAGTACACATATCAGCACGTTGGTCCTTGGAATCAGCACGCTGGCCCTTCCCGTTGACTATTTTTGGGTGATTTTGGCCCACGTGGGCTGTCTGTTTAGTACACACAGGACATCCGTGGGTGTCTGCCAGCACACACAGGACGTTCATTGCTGTATGTGGCTGTCCGTCAGCACACACAGGACGTCCGTGGCTGTCCGTTTGTGTCCGTGTATGTCCGTCAGCACACACAGGACGTCTGTGGCTGTCCATCAGTACACATATCCGCACGCTGGTCCTTAGACTCAGCACGCGGGCTCTTCCCGTGGACTGTTCGTGTGATTTTGGCCCACATGGGTTGTCTGTTCAGTACACACAGGACGTCCGTGGGTGTCCGTCAGCACACACAGGACGTCCGTGTGTGTCCGTCAGCAAACACAGGACGTCTGTGGCTGTCCGTGTGTGTCCGTCAGCACACACAGGACGTCTGTGGCTGTCCATCAGTACACATGTCAGCACGTTAGTCCTTGGACAAAGCACGCTGACCCTTCCTGTGGACTGTTCGAGTGATTTTGGCTTACGTGGGCTGTCTGTTCAGTACACACAGGACATCCGTGGGTGTCTGCCAGCACACACAGGACGTCTGTGGCTGTCCGTGGCAGTCGTCAACACACAGGACGTTCGTGGCTGTCTGTGTTTCTCCGTCAGCACATACAGGACGTTCGTGGCTGTCCATCAGTACACATATCAGCACGTTGGTCCTTTGACTCAGCATGCTGGCACTTCCCGTGGACTGTTTGGGTGATTTTGGCCCATGTGGGCTGTCTGTTCAGTACACACAGGACGTCTGTGGGTGTCTGTCAGCACACACAGGACGTCCGTGTGTGTCCGTCAGCACACACAGAACGTCTGTGTGTGTCCGTCAGCACAAACAGGACGTCCATGGCTGTCCGTGTGTGTCCGTGTGTGTCCGTCAGCACACACAGGACGTCCATGGCTCTCCATCAGTACACATATCAGCACGTTGGTTCTTGTACTCAGCACGCTGGCCCTTCGCGTGGACTGTTTGGGTGATTTTGGCCAACGTGGGCTGTTTGTTCAGTACGCACAGGACGTCCGTGGGTGTCCGCAAGCACACACAGGTTGTCCGTGGCTGTCTGTGACTGTCCGTCAGCACACACAGGACGTCCGTGGCTGTCTGTGTGTGTCCGTCAGCACACACAGTGATGAGGCCATCCAAGTAGAGGTTTCCATAGTTAGGCGCGGTCCGACTACCCAGAGTGGAACCAAGGCCTTGCGAGAAGGTTTCACCAAAGCTGTCCAACAAATCCTTGATCAAGATGGACAGACTGACCAGGACCAGCTGCTGATTGAGAAGATGGTCCAGTTGAAGATTCAAGATCAAGCCGGCCCAACGGAGGTTCAGGACACGGCCGACCTGATCCAGTTCAGACTCAACCAAGCCGGACTTCTCATTTCCACATTCGAGCTTGGTCCAGACTCAGTTTCCTTTTCATCCACTCCAACTCTTCCCGGTTCTGAGATCTAGCCAACCACCAAGGGGAGTAGCATGTGTTGTACTCTTTTTCCTCACCAGGTTTTGTCCCATTGGGTTTTCTTGGTAAGGTTTTAATGAGGCAACATGCAAGCATGCTATTAGCCTCGGTCTAGGCCTTCTCAAACCGACAACCAGATGTCTGGTTTATTTTAATTTATTTGGTTAAGACTTTGGGCTATTGTTTCAGCCTCATTTTCGGCCAGCTTGTTTAAGGCCTTTTATCTTTGAGTCCCATAAGGGGTAAACCCTATATAACCCCATGAAGTTGGCGATTTTTGCCTAAGTCGTTTTATGAAATAATTTTGCCTTTGCAAACCTAAAACCCTAAGTCTTTTTCTGTGAGAAACAAGAGAGAGCAGTCGAGTCTTATCAAGCTTCAACCACCATGCTTCTGGCGATTCTTCACCTCCATTCCATCCATCGATTTGCCTTGAGAGTGATACACATCCAGCAACAAGGATCCATCCCCCATATCTCTATCCTTCTCTTATTTTGTTTTATCTTGCATCATATAGTTCTAGATTTTCCATTCATTATAAAAACCCATAAAAAGTCATATTTGCTCCTGTTCTTCATTTATCATTTAGCTTTCTTTCTGTTCATCATTTTGATTCATAAAAACTCATAAAAATAGCACTATTTTGCTTCAGGAACCAGATCGGCCATCTCCCACTCCATCGCGTCCGTCTAGCCGCTCCATAGCCGTCCGTCCGTTCTGTCCAGTCCGAGTTCTTGAACCTCAGACCGTCCATCCGTGTAGTCTGAATCCCGGCCTGTATCATTTTGGTATCAGAGCTCAAAGCTCCCACACCCTCGGTTGTATCCTATCCCTTTTGACTTTTGTTAGTTGCTTGGTTCATCATCTTGATTTTCAAAAAAATTTGCATTTGTTCTTGCTGTTCTTGGCGAGTTCAAACTGGTTTTCTTGGCATATCTTTTGATCCATTTTTCTTGCATCTTTCATTCCAGTAACTTATTTTTGGCATCCATCGATTTTTACTTTCCTTTTTGACTCGGATTTCCATTTAATTGCATTTAATTTTTTTCTTGGCTTGCACTTCAAGCTTTTCCAATTTAAAAAAAAAAAGGAAGATTGTCCTTTCCATTTTTTTAAATTTTCGAAACTCAAATTAAAAAAAAAAAAAAGTTTTACATTCATTGCATACCTTATTTAGATATTCTTTCCTTCTTCTTTGATTCTTTGCAAATCACTCTTTCTTTCTTTCCTCTCTTGTCGCAGGAGACATGGGAGACCTAAATGGAGCACCAACACAAGCCGAGATCAATGCTCAGCTGTTGGCTAACCATGCTGAACTCCAAGCCACACTGGCTACTGTGACTGAGCAGCTGGCTCAGATAACAGGAAGGAACCGAGCTAATGCTCCACAGCCAAGGAGGAGAAACCAACCCATTCCGGAAGAGGAACAGCCCCAATCCAGTGAGGACAACTCGGACACTGACCGTACCGAACCGGACGAGCCGCGGCACGAATGGGCCGGACGTGGGAACCGACGGGAGTATCGGGTCCAAGGCGATGGTAGCCCGGTCCGAAGGACATTCCGAGACGATGAAGTAGCTTGGCAAGGAGGCAAGGATCTCAAACTTACTCCCCCAGCCTTTGCTGGAAAGGTTAACCCGGACGCCTACATTGAATGGGAGAGGCGCATGGAGTACATCTTTGAGTACTACCGCTATACCGAGGCCAAGAAGATCACCCTAGCCGCAGCTCAACTGACAGACAATGCCCTAACCTGGTGGGACAGAGAAGTAGCCGAGGTTGGCAGAGTCTATAGGATTGAGACTTGGGAGGAGATGCGAGCTAAGCTCCGTGCAAGGTATATTCGCTCATACTACCAGCGAGATTACTAAAACGTTTTTGCAAGTTGTCTCAGGGTACTAGGACCGTAGAAGAGTACTTTGAGGAGTTTGAGGCTCTCAAGAACAAGCTCAGGACGCGCGAGACCGAAGAGGTTATGATGGCTCAGTTCTTGGAAGGATTTCAAGACCGCATCGCTTGCAAGGTGGAGAGGCAGACCTACATCAACTTCAATGACCTCCTCCACTATGCCATCCAGGCCGAGCAGCACATTAAAAGGAAAAACGCCTCTAGCACCAGGAACAAGACGCCATGGGCTCCATCCGGATCCAAAGGGGTTGAGAAGAACAAATCCATTGAAGTGGAAAACCGGTTCAAGAAGAGCCAATCCGACCAGTCCAAACCAGGTTCATCCGAACCAGGTAAGGGACAAACCCAAGCTCAAAGAACTCGTGATATTACTTGTTTCAAATGTCAGGGGAAGGGGCACTACGCCAGGGACTGTCCGAACAAGCGTGTCATGATCCTTAAGGCAGACGGCGAGTATGAGTCCCAAGACGAGGCCGATGTAGAGATGGCTGACTCAGGTGATGAGATAGTGGACTATGCTAAAACTGGTGAGCTGCTGGTGGTCAGACGAGCTCTCAGTGCTCTCTTTGATCCAGAGACCGTCCAACGAGAGAACATCTTCCATACGAGATGTAGCGTGGAGGGCAAGGTATGTAGTCTAATTATTTATGGTGGCTCTTGCACTAATGTGGCCAGCAGGTACCTTGTTGAAAAGTTAGGACTAGCAAAGTTGCCACACCCCAGGCCATACAAGCTCAAGTGGCTCAATGATGAGACGGAGCTTAAAATCTCGGAGCAAGTTGTTGTTTCCTTTTGTATTGGTAAGTACCAGGACCAGGTGAAGTGTGATGTGGTTCCTATGCAAGCCGGGCATCTACTGTTAGGGAGGCCTTGGCAGTTTGACAAGGAGACCATTCACCATGGGAGGACTAACATCTACAGCTTTACCCACAACAACAAGAAGCACAGCCTGGCTCCTCTCAGTCCACAAGAGGTGTACGAGATGCAGAGGGCCATGGATCAGTCTGGACTGTTTAGTAAAACTAACCTTTACATCTCTTCTAGTAAATTGATTAAATCATTGCAGCAAGACACACAGGTGCTACTAATGGTTTTCAAGGAAGGTTGTTTTGCAGGCTTTGAGGCACCAGATTGTCCAGCTGAGATGCAAGTACTAATGGACCAGTACAAGGACGTGTTCCCTGAGGAGATACCAGCCGGCTTACCACCCCTCCGAGGCATCGAACATCAGATAGACTTTGTGCCAGGCGCCCCACTTCCAAACCGAGCCGCGTACCGAGTAAATCCGGAGGAGGCTAAGGAGCTGGAGAGACAGGTCCAAGACCTCATGGACAAGGGGTACATTCGAGAGAGTCTCAGCCCATGTGCCGTTCCCATCCTCTTGGTGCCTAAGAAGGATGGAACATGGCGTATGTGTGTTGATTGCCGAGCCATCAACAACATCACCATAAAATATCGGTACCCCATTCCTAGACTTGATGATATGTTAGATGAACTGAGTGGTTCCACAGTGTTTTCCAAGATTGATCTTAGGAGTGGCTATCACCAAGTTCGGATGAAGGAGGGTGACGAGTGGAAGACTGCTTTCAAGACCAAGCAAGGCTTGTATGAGTGGCTGGTGATGCCCTTTGGTCTTACCAACGCCCCTAGCACCTTTTGAGGCTTATGAACGAGGTTCTAAGGCCCTACATTGGTAAATTTGTGGTTGTCTATTTTGATGACATATTGATCTATAGTCAGTGCTTATCCGATCACATTAGTCATGTAGAACAGGTTTTGAAGGCGCTCAGGCAGGAAGGACTCTTTGCCAATCTCAAGAAGTGTGTATTTTGCACTGACCAGTTAATATTTTTAGGCTTTGTTGTGAGCTCACAGGGTTTGAAGGTCGATGAGGAGATGATCAAGGCCATCCAAGACTGGCCCACACCGACCACTATTGGGCAAGTCCGAAGTTTCCATGGCCTAGCCAGCTTCTATAGGCGGTTTGTCAAGGACTTCAGCACCATTGCTGCTCCCATGACCTCAGTGATCAAGAAGAATGTATCCTTTGTTTGGGGCCCTGCCCAAGAGGAGTCTTTCAACAAGCTTAAATATAGTTTAACTCATGCACCCGTTCTTACACTCCCTGATTTTAATAAAACTTTTGAGATTGAGTGTGATGCATCAGGTACAGGCATTGGAGCTGTCCTTACTCAAGGGGGCCGACCAGTGGCATTCTTTAGTGAGAAATTGAGTGGAGCTGCCCTCAACTACCCAACCTATGACAAAGAGCTATACGCTCTAGTAAGGTCCCTTGAAACTTGGCAGCATTACCTTTTGTCTAAGGAATTTGTTATTCATACAGATCATGAGACACTTAAGCACTTAAGGGGACAGTCCACACTCAAGAAGAGGCACGCCAGATGGCTCGAGTTCGTGGAGACCTTTCCCTATGTGATCAAGTACAAGAAGGGCAAAGACAATGTGGTGGCCGATGCACTGTCCCGGAGACACACTCTCATTGTGAACATGGAGGCCAAGATCATGGGTTTCGAACATATTAAAGAATCTTATGCCACTGATCTTGATTTTAATGAAGTTTTCAGGAACACTGAGAAGGGGGCTTTCGGGCCATACTACCAGCATGAGGGGTTCCTGTTCAAGGGAAAGAGGTTGTGCATTCCCAAAGGAGCCATGAGGGAACTGCTGGTTCGGGAGGCCCATGGTGGCGGCCTCATGGGACACTTTGGTCGGGACAAGACCTTGAGTGTCCTAACTGAACATTTCTTTTGGCCAAACATGAAGAGGGATGTGGAGAGCATATGCGCCAAGTGCACTACTTGCCTTAAAACCAAGTCCAGGTCACATCCTTACGGTTTACAAATGCCATTGCCGATTCCTAACCACCCTTGGGTAGACATTTCTATGGACTTTGTGCTGGGTTTACCCAAGATAAACCACAAGGATTCCATTTTTGTAGTGGTAGACAGGTTCTCCAAGATGGCCCATTTCATAGCCTGTAACACCACTAATGATGCCACTCAGACCGCCAACCTATTCTTCAAAGAAGTGGTCCGACTACATGGTGTTCCTCGAACCATTGTGTCTGACCGTGATGCCAAGTTCCTCAGCCATTTCTGGAAGACACTATGGGGCAAGTTCGGAACCAAGCTACTATTCTCGACCACTTGCCATCCCCAAACCGACGGCCAGACTGAGGTAGTAAACCGTACACTCTCTCAACTGTTGAGAGCTACGGTCGGTAAGAATTTAAGAAATTGGTTGTCTTGTTTGCCTTTTGTTGAGTTTGCTTATAACCATGCTAGGCACTCTACTACTAACCTGTCACCTTTTGAGATTGTTTATGGGTTTCAGCCAGAGACTCCTTTAGACTTCACCGAACTGCCCAGCTCCATGTACCGCAGTCGTGATGGAGTCGCCAAGGCAGAGTTTGTTAAGAACATGCACCTGAAGGTCAAGGAGAGGATAGAGGCCAAGGCGGCTAAGGTCAAGGCCAAGTATGACCAGAAGAGGAAGGAGGTACTGTTCAAACTCGGAGACTTGGTGTGGTTACACATGCGGCCCGAGAAGTTTCCAGAAGCCCGGAAGTCCAAGCTCTCTCCTCGTGGGACAGGACCATTCCGCATCCTAAAGAAGATCAACGACAATGCCTATATCCTTGACCTCCTTGCTGAATTTAAAATTTCACATACTTTCAATGTCTCAGATTTGTCTCCTTTCCATGCAGATAGTAATGATGACTTTGCAGATGATGGTGTTCTGAGGCCAGAACCTCGTCAAGAGGGAGGGAATGATGAGGCCATCCAAGTAGAGGTTCCCATAGTTAGGCGCGGTCCGACTACCCGGAGTGGAACCAGGGCCTTGCGAGAAGGTTTCACCAAACCTGTCCAACAAATCCTTGATCAAGATGGACAGACTGACCAGGACCAGCTGCTGATTGAGAAGATGGTCCAGTTGAAGATTCAAGATCAAGCCGGCCCAACGGAGGTTCAGGACGCGGCCGACCCGATTCAGTTCAGACTCAACCAAGCCGGACTTCTCACTTCCACATCCGAGCTTGGTCCAGACTCAGTTTCCATTTCATCCACTCCAACTCTTCCCGGTTCTAAGATCTAGCCAACCACCAAGGGGAGTAGCATGTGTTGTACTCTTTTTCCTCACCAGGTTTTGTCCCATTGGGTTTTCTTGGTAAGGTTTTAATGAGGCAACATGCAAGCATGCTATTAGCCTCGGTCTAGGCCTTCTCAAACCGATAACCAGATGTCTGGTTTATTTTAATTTATTTGGTTAAGACTTTGGGCTATTGTGTCAGCCTCATTTTCGTCCAGCTTGTTTAAGGCCTTTTATCTTTGAGTCCCATAAGGGGTAAACCCTATATAACCCCATGAAGTTGACGATTTTTGCCTAAGTCGTTTTATGAAATAATTTTGCCTTTGCAAACCTAAAACCCGAAGTCTTTTTCTGTGAGAAACAAGAGAGAGCAGCGGAGTCTTATCAAGCTTCAACCACCAAGCTTGTGGCGATTCTTCACCTCCATTCCATCCATCGATTTGCCTTGAGAGTGATACACATCCAGCAAGCCAAATCCCATAGCTATCCACCTCCATCCACTGTTCTTGTTGAGAGAGATACACATCCAGCAACAAGGATCCATCCCCCATATCTCTATCCTTCTCTTATTTTGTTTTATCTTGCATCATATAGTTCTAGATTTTCCATTCATTATAAAAACCCATAAAAAGTCATATTTGCTCTTGTTCTTCATTTATCATTTAGCTTTCTATCTGTTCATCATTTTGATTCATAAGAAACTCATAAAAATAGCACTCTTTTGCTTCAGGAACCAGATCGGCCATCTCCCACTCCATCGCATCCGTCTAGCCGCTCCATAGCCGTCCGTCCGTTCTGTCCAGTCCGAGTTCTTGAACCTCAGACCGTCCATCCGTGTAGTCTGAATCCCGGCCTGTATCACACAGGACGTCAGTGGGTGTCCGTCAGCACAAACAGGACGTCTGTGTGTGTCCGTCAGCACACACAAGACGTCTGTGGCTGTGTGTTTGTGTGTCCGTGTGTATCCATCAGCACACACAGGACGTCTGTGGCTGTCGATCGGTACACATATCAGCACGTTGGTCCTTGGACTCAGCACGCTGGCCCTTCCCATGGACTGTTTGGGTGATTTTGGCCCACGTGGGCTGTCTGTTCAGTACACACAGGACGTCCGTGGGTGTCCACCAGCACACACAGGACGTCTGTGGCTGTCCGTCAGCACACACAGGACATCTGTGGCTGTCCGTTCGTGTCTGTGTGTGTCTGTCAGCGCACACACAGGACGTCCGTGGCTGTCCATCAGAACACATATCAGCATGTTGGTCCTTGGACTCAGCACGCTAGCCCTTCCCGTGGACTGTTCAGGTGATTTTGGCCCATGTGGGCTGTCTGTTCAGTACACATAGGACGTCTGTGGGTGTCCGCCATGCACACACAGGACGTTTGTGGCTGTCCGTGGGTGTCCGTCAACACACACAGGACGTTCGTGGCTGTCTGTGTGTGTTCGTCAGCACACACAGGACGTCCGTGGCTGTCCATCAGTACACATATCAGCACGTTGGTCCTTTGACTCAGCAGGCTGGCCCTTCCCGGGGACTGTTTGGTTGATTTTGGCCCATGTTGGCTGTCTATTCAGTACACACCAGACGTCCGTGTGTGTCCGTCAGCACTCACAGAACGTCTGTGTGTGTCCGTCAGCACAAACAGGACGTCCGTGGCTGACCGTGTGTGTCCGTCAGCACACATAGGACATCTGTGGCTGTTCATCAGTACACATATCAGCACGTTGGTCCTTGGACTCAGCACGCTGGCCCTTCTCGTGGACTGTTTGGATGATTTTGGCCCATGTGGGCTGTTTGTATAGTACACACAGGACGTCCGTGGGTGTCCACCAGCACACACAGCATGTCCGTGGCTGTCTATGGCTGTCCGTCAGCACACACAGGACGTCCGTGGCTGTCCGTTTTTGTCCGTGTGTGTCCGTCAGCACACACATGACGTCTATGGGTGTCCGTCAGCACAAACAGGACGTCCGTGTGTGTCAGTCAGCACACACAGGACGTCCGTGGCCGTATGTGTGTGTCCGTCAGCACACACAGGACATCCGTGGCTGTCCATTAGTACACATATCAGCACGTTGGTCCTTGGACTCAGCACGCTGGCCCTTCCCGTGGACTGTGTGGGGGATTTTGGCCCATGTGGGCTGTCTGTTCAGTACACACAGGACGACTGTGGGTGTCTGTCAGCACACACAGGACGTATGTGGGTGTCTGCCAGCACACACAGGACGTCTGTGGCTGTCCGTGGCAGTCGTCAACACACACAGGACGTTCATGGCTGTCCGTGTTTGTCCGTCAGCACATACAGGACGTTCGTGGCTGTCCATCAGTACACATATCAGCACGTTGGTCCTTTGACTCAGCACGCTGGCCCTTCCCGTGGACTGTTTGGGTGATTTTGGCCCATGTGGGCTGTCTGTTCAGTACACACAGGACGTCCGTGGGTGTCTGTCAGCACACACAGGACGTCCGTGTGTGTCCGTCAGCACACACAGAATGTCCGTGTGTGTCCGTCAGCACAAACAGGACGTCCGTGGCTGTCCGTGTGTGTCTGTGTGTGTCCGCCAGCACAGACAGGACGTCCGTGGCTGTCCATCAGTACACATATCAGCACGTTGGTCCTTGGACTCAGCACGCTGGCCGTTCCCGTTGACTGTTTTTGGGTGATTTTGGCCCACGTGGGCTGTCTGTTTACTACACACAGGACGTCCGTGGGTGTCTGCCAGCACACACAGGACGTTCATTGCTGTCTGTGGCTGTCCGTCAGCACACACAGGACGTCCGTGGCTGTCCGTTTGTGTCCGTGTTTGTTCATCAGCACACACAGGACGTCCGTGGCTGTCCATCAGTACACATATCCGCACGCTGGTCCTTGGACTCAGCACGCGGGCTCTTCCCGTGGACTGTTTGGGTGATTTTGGCCCACATGGGTTGTCTGTTCAGCACACACAGGACGTCCGTGGGTGTCCGTCAGCACACACAGGATGTCCGTGTGTGTCTGTCAGCAAACACAGGACGTCTGTGGCTGTCCGTGTGTGTCCGTCAGCACACACAGGACGTCCGTGGCTGTCCATCAGTACACATATCAGCACGTTGGTCCTTGGACAAAGACGGCTGACCCTTCCCGTGGACTGTTCGGGTGATTTTGGCCTACGTGGGCTGTCTGTTCAGTACACACAGGACGTCCGTGGGTGTCCGCCAGCACACACAGGACGTCTGTGGCTGTCCGTAGCAGTCGTCAACACACACGTGATTTTGGCCCACGTGGGCTGTCTGTTCAGTACACATAGGACGTCCATGGCTGTCCGTCAGCACACACATGACGTCCGTGTGTGTCTAACAGCACACACAGGACGTCTGTGGCTGTCCGTGTGTCTCCGTCAGCACATACAGGACGTTCGTGGCTGTCCATCAGTACACATATCAGCACGTTGGTCCTTTGACTCAGCATGCTGGCACTTCCCGTGGACTGTTTGGGTGATTTTGGCCCATGTGGGCTGTCTGTTCAGTACACACAGGACGTCCGTGGGTGTCTGTCAGCACACACAGGACGTCCGTGTGTGTCCGTCAGCACACACAGAACGTCTGTGTGTGTCTGTCAGCACAAACAGGACGTCCGTGGCTGTCCGTGTGTGTCCGTGTGTGTCCGTCAGCACACACAGGACGTCCGTAGCTGTCCATCAGTACACATATCAGCACGTTGGTTCTTGTACTCAGCACGCTGGCCCTACGCGTGGACTGTTTGGGTGATTTTGGCCAACGTGGGCTGTTTGTTCAGTACACACAGGACGTCCGTGGGTGTCCGCCAGCACACACAGGTCGTCCGTGGCTGTCTGTGGCTGTCCGTCAGCACACACAGGACGTCAGTGGCTGTCCGTGTGTGTCCATCAGCACACACAGGACGTCCGTGGGTGTCCGTCAGCACAAACAGGACGTCTATGTGTGTCCATCAGCACACACAGGACGTTTGTGGCTGTGTGTGTGTGTCCGTGTGTGTCCGTCAGCACACACAGGACGTCCGTAGCTGTCCATCGGTACACATATCAGCACATTGGTCCTTGGACTCAGCACGCTGGCCCTTCCCGTGGACTGTTTGGGTGATTTTGGCCCACGTGGGCTGTCTGTTTAGTACACACAGGACGTCGGTGGGAGTCCACCAGCACACACAGGACGTCTGTGGCTGTCCGTCAGCACACACAGGACGTCTGTGGCTGTCCATCAGTACACATATCAGCACGTGGGTCCTTCCGCTGTTCGTGGCTGTCCGTAAGCACACACAGGACGTCTGTGGCTGTCCGTGTGTGTCTGTGTGTGTCCGTCAGCACACACAGGACTTCTGTGGCTGTCCATTAGTACACATATCAGCACGCTGGCCCTTCCCGTGGACTGTTCGGGTGATTTTGGCCCACGTGGGCTGTCTGTTCAGTACACATAGGACGTCCATGGGTGTCCGTCAGCACACACATGACGTCCGTGTGTGTCTAACAGCACACACAGGACGTCTGTGGCTGTCCGTGTGTGTCCGTCAGCACACACAGGACGTCTGTGGCTGTCCATCAGTACACATATCAGCACCTTGGTCCATATATCAGCACGCTGCTCCTTCTCGTGGACTGTTCGGGTGATTTTGGCCCACGTGGGCTGTCTGTTCAGTACACACAGGACGTCTGTGGGTGTCCGTCTGATGAGGCCATCCAAGTAGAGGTTCCCATAGTTAGGCGCGGTCCGACTACCCGGAGTGGAACCAGGGCCTTGCGAGAAGGTTTCACAAAAGCTGTCCAACAAATCCTTGATCGAGATGGACAGACTGACGAGGACCAGCTGCTGATTGAGGAGATGGTCCAGTTGAAGATTCAAGATCAACGGAGGTTCAGGACACGGCCGGCCCGATCCAGTTCAGACTTAACCAAGCCGGACTTCTCATTTCCACATCCGAGCTTGGACCAGATTCAATTCCCACTTCATCCACTCCAACTCTTTCCGGTTCTGAGATCTAGCCAACCACCAAGGGGAGTAGCATGTGTTGTACTCTTTCCTCACCAAGTTTTGTCCCATTGGGTTTTCTTGGTAAGGTTTTAATGAGGCAACATGCAAGCATGCTATTAGCCTTGGGCTAGGCCTTCTCAAACCGACAACCAGATGTCTGGTTTATTTTAATTTATTTGGTTAAGACTTTGGGCTATTGTTTCAGCCTTATTTTCGGCCAGCTTGTTTAAGGCCTTTTTATCTTTGAGTCCCATAAGGGATAAACCCTATATAACTCTATGTGGTTGGCAATTTTTGCCTCAAGTCTTTTATGAAATAATTTGCCTTTGGAAACCTAAAACCCTAAGTCTTTTTCTGTGAGAAACAAGAGAGAGCAGCCGAGTCTTATCAAGCTTCAACCACCAAGCTTGTGGCGATTCTTCACCTCCATCCATCCATCGATTTGCCTTGAGAGTGATACACATCCAGCAAGCCAAATCCCATAGTTATCCACCTCCATCCATTGTTCTTGTTGAGAGAGATACACATCCAGCAACTTGAATCTATCCTCCATCTCTATCCTTCTCTTGTTTTTGTTTCATTTCAGCATCATATAATTATAGATCATCCATTGATATAAAAGCCTATAAAAAATCATATTTACTTTCTGTTCTTCATTTTTCATTTAGTATTCTTCCTGTTCATCATTTTGATTCATAAAACTCATAAAAATATTTCTCATTTGTTTCAGGAACAAGATCGGCCATCTCCATCCCCCGCATCCGACCAAGCCGCGCCCTAGCCGTCCGTCCATCCGTCCGTCCGTCCTCCGTCCGTCCTCCGTCCTGTCGAGTCCGGTTCTTGAACCTCTGACAGTCCAATTGAGCAGTCTGAATCCCGGCCTGTATCATTTTGGTATCAGAGCTCAAAGCTCGTACACCTTCGGTTGTATCCTATCCCTTTGACTTTTTTAGTTGCTTGGTTCATTCTCTTGATTTTCAAAAAAAAAAAAAAAATTGCATTTGTTCTTGCTGTTCTCGGCGAGTTCAAACTGGTTTTCCTTGCATATCTTTTGATCAATTTTTTTGCATCTTTCATTCCAGTAACTTGTTTTTGGCATCCATCGATTTTTACTTTCCTTTTTTGATTCGGATTTCCATTTAATTGCATTTAATTTTTCTTGGCTTGCACTACAAGTTTTTCCAATTTAAAAAAAAAAAGAAAGATTGTCCTTTCACATTTTTAAATTTTCGAAACTCAAATTTAAAAAAAAAAAAAGAAGTTTTACATTCATTGCATACCTTATTTAGATATCCTTTCCTTCTTCTTTGATTCTTTGAAAACCACTCTTTCTTTCTTTCCTCTCTTGTCGCAGGAGACATGGGAGACCTAAATGGAGCACCAACACAAGCCGAGATCAATGCTCAGCTGTTGGCTAACCATGCTGAACTCCAAGCCACACTGGCTACTGTGACTGAGCAGCTGGCTCAGATAACAGGAAGGAACCGAGCTAACGCTCCACAGCCAAGGAGGAGAAACCAACCCATTCCAGAAGAGCAACAGTCCCAATCCAGTGAGGACAACTCGGACACTGACCGTACCGAACCGGACGAGCCGCGGCACGAACGGGCCGGACGTGGGAACCGACGGGAGTATCGGGTCCAAGGCGATGGGAGCCCGGTCCAAAGGAGATTCCGAGACGATGAAGTAGCTTGGCAAGGAGGCAAGGATCTCAAACTTACTCCTCCAACCTTTGCTGGAAAGGTTAACCCGGACGCCTACATTGAATGGGAGAGGCGCATGGAGTACATCTTTGAGTACTACCGCTATACCGAGGCCAAGAAGATCGCCCTAGCCGCAGCCCAACTGACAGACAATGCCCTAACCTGGTGGGACAGAGAAGTAGCCGAGGTTGGCAGAGTCTATAGGATTGAGACTTGGGAGGAGATGCGAGCTAAGCTCCGTGCAAGGTATATTCCCTCATACTACCAGCGGGACGTACTTAAACGTTTTTGCAAGTTGTCTCAGGGTACTAGGACCGTAGAGGAGTACTTTGAGGAGTTTGAGGCTCTCAAGAATAAACTCAGGACGCGCGAGACCGAAGAGGTTATGATGGCTCAGTTCTTGGAAGGTCTTCAAGACCGCATCGCTCGCAAGGTGGAGAGGCAGACCTACATCAACTTCAACGATCTCCTCCACTATGCCATCCAGGCCGAGCAGAACATTAAAAGTAAGAACGCCTCTAGTGCCAGGAACAAGACGCCATGGGCTCCATCCGGATCCAAAGGGGTTGAGAAGAACAAATCCATTGAAGTGGAAAACCGGTTCAAGAAGAGCCAATCCGACCAGTCCAAACCAGGCTCATCCGAACCAGGTAAGGGACAAGCCCAAGCTCAAAGAACTCGTGATATTACTTGTTTAAAATGTCAGGGGAAGGGGCACTACGCCAGGGACTGTCCGAACAAGCGTGTCATGATCCTTCAGGCGGACGGCGAGTATGGGTCCCAAGACGAGGCCGATGTAGAGATGGCTGACTCCGGTGATGAGATAGTGGACTATGCTGAAACTGGTGAGCTGCTGGTGGTTAGACGAGCTCTCAGTGCTCTCTTTGTTCCAGAGACCGTCCAACGAGAGAACATCTTCCATACGAGATGTAGCGTGGAGGGCAAGGTATGTAGTCTAATTATTGATGGTGGCTCTTGCACTAATGTGGCCAGCAGGTACCTTGTTGAAAAATTAGGACTAGCAAAGTTGCCACACCCTAGGCCATACAAGCTCAAGTGGCTCAATGATGAGACGGAGCTTAAAATCTCGGAGCAAGTTGTTGTTTCCTTTTGTATTGGTAAGTACCAGGACCAGGTGAAGTGTGATGTGGTTCCTATGCAAGCCGGCCATCTACTGTTAGGGAGGCCTTGGCAGTTTGACAAGGAGACCATTCACCATGGGAGGACTAACATCTACAGCTTTACCCACAACAACAAGAAGCACAGCCTGGCTCCTCTCAGTCCACAAGAGGTATACGAGATGCAGAGGGCCATGGATCAGTCTGGACTGTTTAGTAAAACTAACCTTTACATCTCTTCTAGTAAATTGATTAAATCATTGCAGCAAGACACACAGGTGCTACTAATGGTTTTCAAGGAAGGTCGTTTTGCAGGTTTTGAGGCACCAGATTGTCCAGCTGAGATGCAAGTACTAATGGACCAGTACAAGGATGTGTTCCCTGATGAGATACCAGCCGGCTTACCACCCCTCCGAGGCATCGAACATCAGATAGACTTTGTGCCAGGCGCCCCACTTCCAAACTGAGCCGCGTACCGAGTCAATCCGGAGGAGGCTAAGGAGCTGGAGAGACAGGTCCAAGACCTCATGGACAAGGGGTACATTCGAGAGAGTCTTAGCCCATGTGCAGTTCCCGTCCTCTTGGTGCCTAAGAAGGATGGAACATGGCGTATGTGTGTTGATTGCCGAGCCATCAACAACATCATTCCTAGAGTGGTTCCCCATTCCTAGACTTGATGATATGTTAGATGAACTGAGTGGTTCCACCGTGTTTTCCAAGATTGATCTTAGGAGTGGCTATCACCAAGTTCGGATGAAGGAGGGTGACGAGTGGAAGACTGCTTTCAAGACCAAGCAAGGCTTGTATGAGTGGCTGGTGATGCCCTTTGGTCTTACCAACGCCCCTAGCACCTTCATGAGGCTTATGAACGAGGTTCTAAGGCCCTACATTGGTAAATTTGTGGTTGTTTATTTTGATGACATATTGATCTATAGTCAGTGCTTATCCGATCACATTAGTCATGTAGAACAGGTTTTGAAGGCGCTCAGGCAGGAAGGACTCTTTGCCAATCTCAAGAAGTGTGTATTTTGCACTGACCAGTTAATATTTTTAGGCTTTGTTGTGAGCTCACAGGGTTTGAAGGTCGATGAAGAGAAGATCAAGGCCATCCAAGACTGGCCCACACCGACCACTATTGGGCATGTCCGAAGTTTCCATGGCCTAGCCAGTTTCTATAGGCGGTTTGTCAAGGACTTCAGCACCATTGCTGCTCCCATGACCTCAGTGATCAAGAAGAATGTATCCTTTGTTTGGGGCCCTGCCCAAGAGGAGTCTTTCAACAAGCTTAAATATAGTTTAACTCATGCACCCGTGCTTACACTCCCTGATTTTAATAAAACTTCTGAGATTGAGTGTGATGCATCAGGTACAGGCATTGGAGCTGTCCTTACTCAAGGGGGCCGACCAGTGGCATTCTTTAGTGAGAAATTGAGTGGAGCTGCCCTCAACTACCCAACCTATGACAAAGAGCTATACGCTCTAGTAAGGTCCCTTGAAACTTGGCAGCATTACCTTTTGTCTAAGGAATTTGTTATGCATACAGATCATGAGACACTTAAGCACTTGAGGGGACAGACCACACTCAAGAAGAGGCACGCCAGATGGCTCGAGTTCGTGGAGACCATTCCCTATGTGATCAAGTACAAGAAGGGCAAAGACAATGTGGTGGCCGATGCACTGTCCCGGAGACACACTCTCATTGTGACCATGGAGGCCAAGATCATGGGATTCGAACATATTAAAGAATCTTATGCCACTGATCTTGATTTTAATGAAGTTTTCAGGAACACTGAGAAGGGGGTTTTCGGACCATACTACCAGCATGAGGGGTTCCTGTTCAAGGGGAAGAGGTTGTGCATTCCCAAAGGAGCCATGAGGGAACTGCTGGTTCGGGAGGCCCATGGTGGCGGCCTCATGGGACACTTTGGTCGGGACAAGACCTTGAGTGTCCTAACTGAACATTTCTTTTGGCCAAACATGAAGAGGGATGTGGAGAGCATATGCGCCAAGTGCACTACTTGCCTTAAAACCAAGTCCAGGTCACATCCTTACGGTTTACAATTGCCATTGCCGATTCCTAACCACCCTTGGGTAGACATTTCTATGGACTTAGTGTTGGGTTTACCCAAGATAAACCACAAGGATTCCATTTTTGTAGTGGTAGACAGGTTCTCCAAGATGGCCCATTTCATAGCCTGTAACACCACAAATGATGCCACTCAGACAGCCGACCTATTCTTCAAACAAGTGGTCCGACTACATGGAGTTCCTCGAACCATTGTGTCTGACCGTGATGCCAAGTTCCTCAGCCATTTCTGGAAGACACTATGGGGAAGTTCGGAACCAAGCTACTATTCTTGACCACTTGCCATCCCCAAACCGACGGCCAGACTGAGGTAGTAAACCGTACACTCTCTCAACTGTTGAGAGCTACGGTCAGTAAGAATTTAAGAAATTGGTTGTCTTGTTTGCCTTTTGTTGAGTTTGCTTATAACCACGCTAGGCACTCTACTACTAACCTGTCACCTTTTGAGATTGTTTATGGGTTTCAGCCAGAGACTCCTTTAGACTTCACCGAACTGCCCAGCTCCATGTACCGCAGTCGTGATGGAGTCGCCAAGGCAGAGTTTGTTAAGAACATGCACTTGAAGGTCAAGGAGAGGATAGAGGCCAAGGCGGCTAAGGTCAAGGCCAAGTATGACCAGAAGAGGAAGGAGGTGCTGTTTGAACCCGGAGACTTGGTGTGGTTACACATGCGGCCAGAGAGGTTTCCAGAAGCCCGGAAGTCCAAGCTCTCTCCTCGTGGGACAGGACCATTCCGCATCCTAAAGAAGATCAACGACAATGCCTATATCCTTGACCTCCCAGCTGAATTTAAAATTTCACATACTTTCAATGTCTCGGATTTGTCTCCTTTCCATGCAGATAGTAATGATGACTTTGCAGATGATGGTGTTCTGAGGCCAGAACCTCTTCAAGAGGGAGGGAATGATGAGGCCATCCAAGTAGAGGTTCCCATAGTTAGGCGCGGTCCGACTGCCCGGAGTGGAACCAGGGCCTTGCGAGACGGTTTCACCAAAGCTGTCCAACATATCCTTGATCGAGATGGACAAACTGACCAGGACCAGCTGCTGATTGAGGAGATGGTCCAGTTGAAGATTCAAGATCAAGCCGGCCCAACGGAGGTTCAGGACGCGGCCGGCCCGATCCAGTTCAGACTCAACCAAGCCGGACCTCTCATTTCCACATCCGAGCTTGGACCAGATTCAATTTCCACTTCATCCACTCCAACTCTTTCCGGTCCTGAGATCTAGCCAACCACCAAGGGGAGTAGCATGTGTTGTACTCTTTCCTCACCATGTTTTGTCCCATTGGGTTTTCTTGGTAAGGTTTTAATGAGGCACCATGCAAGCATGCTATTAGCCTTGGTCTAGGCCTTCTCAAACCGACAACCAGATGTCTGGTTTATTTTAATTTATTTGGTTAAGACTTTGGGCTATTGTTTCAGCCTTATTTTCGGCCAGCTTGTTTAAGGCCTTTTTATCTTTGAGTCCCATAAGGGATAAACCCTATATAACTCTATGTGGTTGGCGATTTTTGCTTCAAGTCTTTTATGAAATAATTTTCCTTTGCAAACCTAAAACCCTAAGTCTTTTTCTGTGAGAAACAAGAGAGAGCAGCCGAGTCTTATCAAGCTTCAACCACCAAGCTTGTGGCGATTCTTCACCTCCATCCATCCATCGATTTGCCTTGAGAGTGATACACATCCAGCAAGCCAAATCCCATAGCTATCCACCTCCATCTATTGTTCTTGTTGAGAGAGATACACATCCAGCAACTTGAATCCATCCTCCATCTCTATCCTTCTCTTGTTTTTGTTTCATTTCAGCATCATATAGTTATAGATCATCCATTGATATAAAAGCCTATAAAAAATCATATTTACTTTCTGTTCTTCATTTTTCATTTAGTATTCTTCCTGTTCATCATTTTGATTCATAAAACTCATAAAAATATTTCTCATTTGTTTCAGGAACCAGATCGGCCATCTCCATCCCCCGCATCCGACCAAGCCGCGCCCTAGCCGTCCATCCATCCTTCCTCCGTCCTCTCGAGTCCGGTTCTTTAACCTCTGACCGTCCAATTGAGCAGTCTGAATCCCGGCCAGTATCACCGTCAGAACACACAGGACGTCTGTGGGTGTCCGTCAGCACACACAGGACGTCTGTGGCTGTCCATGTGTGTCCGTGTGTGTCCGTCAGCACACACATAACGTCCGTGGCTGTCCATCAGTACACATATCATCACGGTGGTCCTTGGACTCAGCACGCTGACCCTTCCTGTGGAAAGTTCCGGTGATTTTGGCCCAGGTGGGCTGTCTGTTAAGTACACACAGGACGTTTGTGGGTGTCCGTCAGCACACACAAGACGTCCGTGGGTGTCCGTCAGCACACACAGGACGTCCGTGGCTGTCCATGTGTGTCCGTGTGTGTCCGTCAGCACACACAGAACGTCCGTGGCTCTCCATCAGTACACATATCAGCACGTTGGTCCTTGGACTCAGCACGCTGACCCTTCTTGTGGACAGTTCGGGTGATTTTGGCCCACGTGGGCTGTCTGTTCAGTACACATAGGACGTGTGTGGGTGTCCGTGTGTGTCTGTGTGTGTCCGTCAGCACACACACATGACGTCTGTGGCTGTCCATTAGTACACATATCACTACGCTGGTCCTTGGACTCAGCACGCTGGCCCTTCCAGTGGATTGTTCGGGTGATTTTGGCCCACGTGGGCTGTCTGTTCAGTACACACAGGACGTCCATGGGTGTCCGTCAGCACACACATGACGTCTGTGTGTGTCCGACAGCACACACAAGACGTCCGTGGCTGTCCGTGCTTTTCCGTCAGCACACACAGGACGTCTGTGGCTGTCCATCAGTACACATATCAGCACGTTGGTCCGTGGACTCAGCACGCTGACCCTTCCCATGGACTGTTCGGGTGATTTTGGCCCACGTGGGCTGTCTGTTCAGTACGCACCGGACGTCCGTGGGTGTCCGCCTGCACAGACAGGACGTCCGTGGCTGTCCGTCAGCACACACATGACGTCCGTGGCTGTCCATCAGTACACATATCCGCACGCTAATTTTTGGACTCAGCACGCTGCTCCTTCCCGTGGACTGTTCGGGTGATTTTGGCCCACTTGGGCTGTCTGTTCAGTACACAGAGGACGTCTGTGGGTGCCCTTAAGCACACACAGGACGTCTGTGGCTGTTCGTCAGCACACACAGGACGTCTGTGGCTGTTCGTCAGCACACACAGGACGGCCGTGTGTGTCCGTCAGCACACACAGAACGTCCGTGTGTGTTCGTGTGTGTCCATGTGTGCCCGTCAGCACACACAGGACGTCCGTGGCTGTCCATCAGTACACATATCAGCACGTTGGTCCTTGGACTCAGCACGCTGGCCCTTCCCGTGGACTGTTTGGGTGATTTTAACCCACGTGGCCTGTTTGTTCAGTACACACAGGACGTCTGTGGGTGTCCGCCAGCACACACAGGATGTCCGTGGCTGTCTGTGGCTGTCCGTCATCACACACAGGATGTCTGTGGCTGTCCGTGTGTGTCCGTGTGAGTCCGTCAGCACACACAGGACGTCCGTGGGTGTCCGTCAGCACAAACTTGACATCCGTGTGTGTCCGTCAGCACACACAGGACGTCTGTGGCTGTCTGTGGCTGTCTGTGTGTGTCCGTGTGTGTCCGTCAGCACACAGAGGACGTCCGTGGCTGTCCATAAGTACACATATCAGCACGTTGGTCCTTGGACTCAGCACGCTGACCCTTCCCGTGGACTGTTTGGGTGATTCTGGCCCACGTGGGCTGTCTGTTCAGTACACACAGGACGTGAGTGGCTGTCCGTCAGCACACACAGGACGTCTGTGGCTGTCCATTAGTACACATATCAGCACGCTGGTCCTTGGACTCAGCACGCTGGCCCATCCCGTGGACTGTTCGGGTGATTTTGGCCCACGTTGGCTGTCTGTTGAGTACACACAGGACGTCCGTGGGTGTCCGTCAGCACACACAGGACGTCTGTGTGTGTCCGTCAGCAGAAACAAGATGTTCGTGGCTGTCCGTGTGTGTCCGTCAGTAGACACAAGACGTCAATGGGTGTCCGCCAGCACACACAGGATATCTGTGGGTGTCCGCCAGCACACAGAGGATGTCCGTGGCTGTTCATGTGTGTCCGTGTGTGTACGTCAGTACACACAGAACGTCCGTGGCTGTCCATCAGTACACATATCAGCACGTTGGTCCATGGACTCAGCACGCTGGCCCTTCCCGTAGACTGTTTGGGTGATTTTGGCCCACGTGGGCTGTCTGATCAGTACACACAGGACGTCCGTGTGTGTCCGCCAGCACACACAGGACGTCTGTGGCTGTTTGTGGCTGTCCGTCAGCACACACAGGACGTCTGTGGCTGTCCGTGTGTGTCTGTGTGTGTCCGTCAGCACACACACAGGACGTCTGTGGCTGTCCATTAGTACACATATCAGCACGCTGGTCCTTGGACTCAGCACGCTGGTCCTTGGACTCAGCACGCTGGCCCTTCCCGTCGCCCTTCCCGTGGACTGGTCAGGTGATTTTGGCCCACGTGGGCTGTCTGTTCAGTACACACTGGACGTCCGTGGGTGTCCGTCAGCACACACAGGATGTCCGTCGGTGTCCGTCAGCACACACAGGACGTTTGTGGCTGTCCATGTGTGTCCGTGTGTATCCGTCAGCACACACAGAACGTCTGTGGCTGTCCATCAGTACACATATCAGCACCTTGGTCCTTGGACTCAGCACGCTGCTCCTTCTCGTGGACTGTTCGGGTGATTTTGGCCCACGTGGGCTGTCTGGTCAGTACACACAGGACGTCCATGGGTGTCTGTCAGCACACACATGACGTCTGTGTGTGTCCGACAGCACACACAAGACGTCCGTGGCTGTCCGTGTTTTTCCGTCAGCACACAAAAGACGTCTGTGGCTGTCCATCAGTACACATATCAGCACGTTGGTCCTTGGACTCAGCACGCTAACCCTTCCCTTGGACTGTTCGGGTGATTTTGGCTCACGTGGGCTGTCTGTTCAGTATGCACAGGACGTCCGTGGGTGTCCGCCTGCACAGACGGGACGTCCGTGGCTGTCCGTCAGCACACACATGACGTCCGTGGCTGTCCATCAGTACACATATCAGCACGCTAATTTTTGGACTCAGCACGCTGCTCCTTCCCGTGGACTGTTCGTGTGATTTTGGCCCACGTGGGCTGTCTGTTCAGTACACAGAGGACGTCTGTGGGTGTCCGTCAGCACACACAGGACGTCTGTGGCTGTTCGTCAGCACACACAGGACGTCCGTGTGTGTCCGTCAGCACACACAGAACGTCCGTGTGTATCCATGTGCGCCCTTCAGCACACACAGGACGTCCGTGGCTGTCCATCAGTACATATATTAGCACGCTGGTCTTTGGACTCAGCACGCTGGCCCTTCCCGTGGACTATTTGGGTGATTTTGGCCCACGTGGGCTGTCTGTTCAGTACACACAGGACGTCTGTGGGTGTCCACCAGCACACACAGGACGTCCGTGGCTGTCCGTCAGCACACACAGGACATCTATGGCTGTCCGTTCGTGTCTGTGTGTGTCTGTCAGCACACACACAGGACATCCGTCGCTGTCCATCAGAAAACATATCAGCATGTTGGTCCTTGGACTCAGCACGCTGGCCCTTCCCGTGGACTGTTTGGGTGATTTTGGCCCACGTGGGCTGTCTGTTCAGTACACATAGGACGTCTGTGGGTGTCCGCCATGCACACACAAGACGTCTGTGGCTGTCCGTGGGTGTCCGTCAGCACACACAGAACGTCCGTGGCTGTCCATCAGTACACATATCAGCACGTTGGTCCTTTGACTCAGCACGCTGGCCCTTCCCATGGACTGTTTGGGTGATTTTGGCCCACGTGGGCTGTCTGTTCAGTACACACAGGACGTCCGTGGGTGTCCGCCAGCACACATAGGACGTCCGTGGCTAATTTGTGGCTGTCCGTAAGCACAGACAGAACGTCTGTGGCTGTCCGTGTATGTCCGTGTGTGTCCGTCAGCACACACAGGACGTCTGTGGCTGTCCATTAGTACACATATCAGCACGCTAGGCCTTCCCGTGGACTGTTTCGGGTGATCTTGGCCCACGTGGGCTGTCGGTTCAGTACACATAGGACGTCCATGGGTGTCCGTCAGCACACACATGACGTCCGTGTGTGTCCAACAGCACACACAGGACGACCGTGGCTGTCCGTGTGTGTCCGTCAGCACACACAGAACGTCCGTGGCTGTCCATCAGTACACATATCAGCACGTTGGTCCTTGGACTCAGCACGCTGGCCCTTCCCGTGGACTGTTTGGGTGATTTTGGCCCACGTGGGCTGTCTGTTCAGTACACACAAGACGTCCATGGGTGTCCGCCAGCACACACAGGACGTCCGTGGCTGTTTGTCGCTGTCCGTAAGCACACACAGAACGTCTGTGGCTGTCCGTGTATGACTGTGTGTGTCCGTCAGCACACACAGGACGTCTGTGGCTGTCCATTAGTACACATATCAGCACGCTAGCCCTTCCCGTGGACTGTTCGGTGATTTTGGCCCACGTGGGCTGTCTGTTCAGTACACATTGGACGTCCATGGGTGTCCGTCAGCACACACATGGCGTCCGTGTGTGTCCAACAGCACACACAGAACATCCGTGTGTGTCCGTCAGCACACACAGGACGTCTGTGGATGTCCATCAGTACACATATCAGCACCTTGGTCCTTTGACTCAGCACGCTGCTCCTTCTCGTGGACTGTTCGGGTGATTTTGGCCCATGTGGGCTGTCTGTTCAGTAGACACATGACGTCCGTGGGTGTCCGTCAGCACACACAGGACGTCCGTGGGTGTCCGTCCGCACACACAGGACGTCCGTGGCTGTCCATGTGTGTCCGTGTGTGTCCGTCAGCACACACAGGACGTCTGTGGCTGTCCATCAGTACACATATCAGCACCTTGGTCCATGGACTCAGCACGCTGCTCCTTCTCGTGGACTGTTCGGGTGATTTTGGCCCACGTGGGCTGTCTGTTCAGTACACACAGGACGTCCGTGGGTGTCCGTCAGCACACACAGGACGTCTGTGGGTGTCCGTCAGCACACACAGGACGTCCGTGGCTGTCCAAGTGTGTCCGTCAGCACAAACAGAACGTCCGTGGCTGTCCATCAGTACACAAATCAGCACGTTGGTTCTTGGACTCAGCACGCTGACCCTTCCTGTGGACTGTTTGCGTGATTTTGGCCCACGTGGGCTGTCTGTTCAGTACACACAGAACGTCTGTGGGTGTCCGTCAGCACACACAGGACGTCTGTGGCTGTCCGTCAGCACACACAGCATGTATGTGTGTCCGTCAGCACACACAGAACGTCCGTGTGTGTCCGTGTGTGTCCGTCAGCACACACAGGACGTCCGTGGCTGTCCATCAGTACATATATCAGCACGCTGGTCTTTGGACTCAGCACACTGGTCTTTGGACTCAGCATGCTGCTCCGTCCCGTGGACTGTTCGGGTGATTTTTGCCCACATGGGCTGTCTGTTCAGTACACACAGGACGTCTGTGGATGTCCGTCAGCACACACAGAACGTCCGTGGGTGTCAGTCAGCACACACAGGACTTCCGTGGCTGTCCATGTGTGTCCGTCAGCACACACAGAACGTCTGTGGCTGTCTATCAGTACACATATCAGCACGTTGGTCCTTGGACTCAGCACGCTGGCCCTTCCCGTGGACTGTTTGGGTGATTTTGGCCCACGTGGGCTGTCTGTGCAGTACACACAGGACGTCCGTGGGTGTCCGCCAGCACACACAGGACGTCCGTGGGTGTCCGCTAGCACACACAGGACGTGTGTGGCTGTTCATGGCTGTCCGTAAGCACACACAGGACATCTGTGACTGTCCGTGTGTGTCTGTGTGTGTCCGTCAGCACACACAGGACGTCTGTGGCTGTCCATTAGTACACATATCAGCACGCTGGCCCTTCTCGTGGACTGTTCGGGTGATTTTGGCCCACGTGGGCTGTCTGTTCAGTACACATAGGACGTCCATGGGTGTCTGTCAGCACACACATGACGTCTGTGGCTGTCTGTGTGTGTCCGTCAGCACACACAGGACGTCTGTGGCTGTCCATCAGTACACATATCAGCACCTTGGTCCATATATTAGCACGCTGCTCCTTCTCGTGGACTGTTCGGGTGATTTTGGCCCACGTGGGCTGTCTGTTCAGTACACACAGGACGTCCATGGGTGTCCGTCAGAACACACAGGACGTTTGTGGGTGTCCGTCAGCACACACAGGACGTCTGTGGGTGTCCGTCAGCACACACAGGACGTCCGTGGCTGTCCATGTGTGTCCGTGTGTGTCCGTCAGCACACACAGAACGTCTGTGGCTGTCCATCAGTACACATATCATCACGTTGGTCCTTGGACTCAGCACGCTGACTCTTCCTGTGGACAGTTCGGGTGATTTTGGCCCACGTGGGCTGTCTGTTAAGTACACACAGGACGTTTGTGGGTGTCCGTCAGCACACACAGGACGTCCGTGGGTGTCCGTCAGCACACATAGGACATCCGTGGCTGTCCATGTGTGTTCGTGTGTGTCCGTCAGCACACACAGAACGTCCATGGCTGTCCATCAGTACACATATCAGCACGTTGGTCCTTGGACTCAGCACGCTGACCCTTCCTGTGGACAGTTCGGGTGATTTTGGCCCACTTGGGCTGTCTGTTCAGTACACATATGACGTTTGTGGGTGTCCGTGTGTGTCTGTGTGTCTCCGTCAGCACACACACATGACGTTTGTGGCTGTCCATTAGTACACATATCAGCACGCTGGTCCTTGGACTCAGCATGCTGGCCCATCCCGTGGAATGTTCGGGTAATTTTGGCCCACGTGGGCTGTCTGTTCGGTACACACAGGACGTTCATGGGTGTCCGTCAGCACACACATGACGTCTGTGTGAGTCCGACAGCACACACAAGATGTTCGTGGCTGTCCGTGTGTGTCGGTCAGCATACACAGGACGTCTGTGGCTGTCCATCAGTACATATATCAGCACGTTGGTCCTTGGACTCAGCACACTGACCCTTCCCGTGGACTGTTCGGGTGATTTTGGCCCACGTGGGCTGTCTGTTCAGTACACACAGGACGTCTGTGGGTGTCCGTCAGCACACACAGGACGTTCGTGGGTGTCCGTCAGCACACACGATGTGAATTTATAAGTACTAATAGTTAAAATATTGAAAATTAAGTATTATGAATTTGATAGATTTGGGTTTAAAATTCAAAATCCAAAGATTCAAAATCTGAGTTACTCTTAACTTTTTATTTTATCATCTAATCTATTAATTTATGGTCCTATTTTTTATCCATTTAATTAAAATGTAACTTATTTAGTTATTTATATTAAATTTTAATAATACTTTAAAAATATAATGCATTAATTAATTTCGTAATTAAAAATATAAAATTATTATAATTAATGTTAATTAAACTTGTACCGTGAAATAAAAATAATATTATTTTATAAATTTATGATTATAATTTATATTGTATTAAAATAAGTGTTCTATGAACTTAATATCAAAAATATATCAAATTGGTAGATTAACCTACTTCAAAAAAAATCATTTAAATAAATTTATCATTCATTGATAAAACATCTTAAACTATATAATTTTTTATACAAAAATAAAATTAATTAACATATGTCAATTTTTTTTACAACAATATATTTTCCTTTTGTTTATTTTGAAACAAAAAACAATATTTTATCTAAAATGATTATATACAAAATATAATAGTACATAACTAACATCATATGATAGCCTGGGGTAGAAAAAGGTTTTGTTGTATGATGATGTATAAAACCAAGGTCTTGGGTAGAACAAATTCGTAGGAATTTGCAGGTTGAATAGTTGATGAGGTTTGGGTTCGTCTTGTCTTTGTAATGGGTGATTTCTATAGACTTAGAGTCTACTAGAATATACTCATAAAAGGATTGGTTTTTGGTTATGTTATCTGTTGGCCAGGGACTGTCTTCGTAGAAGACTCGATTGATGAAGGTTTTGAGTTGGGTAAGGTTTACTGGTTTAGTGTATGGGGTCGTCATAAGGTGTTGCTTATAAGGTTTGGTGTAGTAGACTGGTTTAGTGTTTGGAGTAGTGTTTGAGGTTGTGTTTGGGGTTGCTGTAGATGATTGTGCTTCCATCTTTGATGACTTTTCAGAGACTGCTTTTGAATAAGATAGAGGAGGATATTCAGCTAATGCTGAGTAAGGGTTTGGAGTTAAAGTCCTTCCTGAATACTCTTTTAATTTACCAATTACTCTTTCTGCAAAGAAAGATGGTAATCCTGAGATAAACCGTTCTTTCCAAAATGCTTGATTACAATCGTTTCTTTGGAATATGTTTGTTATAAAAACATCCTTGTACCATTTAGATCCAAATATTAATCCAGAACATATATATCAAATAGGAACTTTTGATTTTTTTTTTTTTTTTTTTTTTTTTTTTTTTTTTTTTTGAACACCAGGAACTTTTGATTTATTCTTATAATCCTGAGAACATATTTTGGTTTGTTGTTTAGAGAAAGTTTTAAAATACCAACTTCGTTTTTCTGATTGTGAGGAGGTTTGGATAGATTCATTGTCATCTTCATCTATAGTGTTTATTCCTTTTCCTTTATCTAACCTGTCTAGTAGAAATTGTTTATCAATATCTTTTGTTATAACGTTAATAATTTTACAATTGCATAGATTATCAGACAATTCTTGTGATTCTATTGAAGTATCACTAATATTTCCTATCTCATCTATAGAGTTATCACTACTCGATTTCTTTTTGAGAAGTCACAAAAAGAAACCGGAAGACTACTTAAAAATAACATTTTTTGGGAAAAAGTGTGATATTTAAGATGTGTTAATGTAAATTCTTTGAAAACGTTTAATTATATCACTTTTAAAAACAATCTTTTTTATTTTGAATTTACTCTAAATTAATTCAATTTTATACTTCAAATTATATTATCTTTTTAATTATTTTTAGCTATTTTATGGATCTATATACGAATATCTACATATTTTATATTTTATACTTTTGACGAATTCATATATTTCGTGTCCGACAGATCTCAACCTAACTCAATCCGTATCTGCACCTAATCAAAACATTTGTACACCACTATTTAGATTAAAATATAACCTATAGATTTCGAATACATTATATGATTTTTATATGACAAGATATTGCAAGCTAACTAAAAACAAAAATCGCCAGGAGTAATCATCAAATTAAATATTCATCAACTAATCAATATTTAGTTATTTTTAATTTGAATACATTATTAGATTATATGTCACTTGTATATATATATATATTAACAACAACTGTGTATATATGCTGACACAGGAGTCATAAATACATTTGAAATAAAGAAAATATTTCATGTTAGCTTAATAAAAAGACAAGCAAAGGCATATCAAACACTCTGCGTATACCAAATACATATAGACGAAAAAAGATCTAGATAGTAGCTAACTTATTAAAGAATATTATCAAATAAAATTAAGCCAAGAACAATAATTCTGCTTCTGCTATTCAAAAGAAGACAAACATTTAACCCGAATATTGTTCTTAAACGTGAAAATAAAAATACCAACTTAATTTTGTTCTTAGAATGATTTTTTCATGTTTCTGAGAGCCAAGTTTTCGTTTTACAGATTTAGAGGAAGATAACTCATACTTGTAGATCACTTGTAACTTATTCATGATTAAGCTCATAAAACCCATCAAAATACATGGAAACATATATATGCGAAATAAAACAGTAGGAGGAAAAAACATATTTATTCAGCATTACAAAGAGAATCTTGGTACAGAAACACACCAAAGTGTAACAGTTTTTTTCAGTAGAAAACACGAAAGCATAATTAAACCTTTGAGTCCGTAACAAGCTTATTCATAACGGGTCGAAGGTGACACATGGCTCGTAACGGCACCACCTTACGCATTGCCATCTCTGGACCTTCAGTCATATCAATCTCTTCGCCATTGACTCTTCCCCAATCAAAGCACTGAATCAATGAACCTAACGCCAAGGTCACAATCTTATTCGCTAACCCTGCACCGGGACACATTCTTCGTCCACTTCCAAACGTTATCAGCGTACGGACATCGTCTTTGTCTCCTTCCCCTCTTTCACCATTAAACCTATCTGGGTTAAACCTCTCTGGTTCGGTCCAAAGTTCTGGATCCCTGTGGATAGTCCATGCGTTCACCATCACCATCGTTTCACGTGGCACGTCGTATCCTCCGACTTTGATGTCCTCTACCGTTAATCTTGGCACAAGAAGCGGCGCAGCTGGGTATAGCCGGAACGTTTCGGACACTACGTTTTGAAGGTAAGGTAGGTTTGGTATGTCTGTTTCCTCAATCAAACGGCCTTGTCCGATTTTCTCATCAATTTCTAATTTTAATTTTTCTAACAACTCTGGATGATTCAACAAACTCGCCATCGCCCACTCTATTGTCACAGCTGATGTCTCTGATGCCGCAAACATGATGCCCTGTTTCGCACATAATTATTAATAATATAGTTGTATGCAATATATTAAAATAAACACTTTATATTAAAATATAAGTTATAATAATATGTGGTATATATTTGTTATTTCTACAGAATGAGGTCACGAATGGGTAAAATACCTAGAAATAGTAATAATAATTGTGATAATAATAATAAGAACTAATATGACTGTGTTTGATTGTCACGTACCAGCATTAGGCCTTTGATGATGACCTCACTGTAATACTCTGGATCTTGTTGTTGCAAAGAGAGCAAGTGATTAACCATTGTGTTACCATCTTTATTTCCCCTACACTCATCAAGCAGACGCTGCAAGATTGCATCCATGGCTTCTCCAACAGCTTTCACTTTCTTTTCAAAACTCCTTCCAAATATTTTCAGGAATGGTAAGTATTCTCCAGGGTGCCTCGCGCCACTAGTACTAGTAATATAAGCAATTAGTTTCTTGAACGTATCTGCTTCTGCTTTGTCACTAGCATCTTCTCCGTAGTAGATCTTCCCTGTAACCATCCTCACTATGTTGTTGAACGTTAGATCGTAAAAAAGTGACTCGAGCTCGACCTCGTTGTTGATGAGCGCGTCACGTGAGAGTCTCGTGAGCATGCGGTGGATTTCCTCTTTGCGGATGTGGAGAAAGTTGGCGAGACGTTTCGAGGAGACGATTTCGAGGGAGCAGATCTTGCGGAGGTTGCGCCAGTGGTCACCGTAAGGTGTGGTTGCTATGGTGGTGTAGTTGTAAGCGATGTATTTGGAGGTTAGGAAACGAGGGCGGTTTGATACTACGACGTCGTTGTGACCCGTGAAGCATTCTTTTGCGAGTGCGGAGGAAGAGATGACGACGGCACGGCGGGTACCGAGTCGGAGGTAGAATATTGGGCCGTGTGCTTTGGCGAGTCTGTGGAAGAGACGGTGGACAGGCGGTTTGATGAGGCGATGGTGGCCAATAATGGGGAGAGAGTGAGGCGGAGAGGGAGGGAGGTTGAGACGCTTCGTCTTGGAGGTGAATTTGTAAGCAATGAGAAGGAGAGCCAGAGGGAGTATCACATAGTAAAACATCTTTGTCACTTTCTTTTTCGGGATGTCTCTGATCAAATGATTTAGTAACCTATTTATAGGAAAAAATGAGCTTTAGGGTCGCAACATTTTTTTATTAAATAATAGCGTCATGTTTTTTTAGCAAAGAAATGCGATCATGTGTTATTTTAACGTGTAAAATAGTATTCAACTAATTCAAAATGGCTTAGTGGTTGAAGAATTCATAGTGAGATTAAAAGACAGTGTACAAGTTTTCACAATATGATTTTAATTACAATTACTTATTGTAAATGTCTTAGAACGCAAACGTATTTGGGATTTGAGATCTGATTTTTGATATAGCTATTTCGTTCTAAAAGTTAAGAAAAATCTTCTCTAGAAAATGTTAAGAATTTTTTTAATGTTATGATGACTTTGTCTGAAGTCCTTACATTACTTTGTATTACCATTAAAGTTTTGTTTGTCTGTTGTAATAAATTTTTCAAAATTACTAAAAATCAATTTGAAAAATTGTAAGGTACTGTTTCTTATTTTGTGATTTTTGTTGACTTGATTTGGATTTGGATATCAGCACCTTGGTCCTTTGACTCAGCACGCTGCTCCTTCTCGTGGACTGTTCGGGTGATTTTGGCCCATGTGGGCTGTCTGTTCAGTAGACACATGACGTCCGTGGGTGTCCGTCAGCACACACAGGACGTCCGTGGGTGTCCGTCCGCACACACAGGACGTCCGTGGCTGTCCATGTGTGTCCGTGTGTGTCCGTCAGCACACACAGGACGTCTGTGGCTGTCCATCAGTACACATATCAGCACCTTGGTCCATGGACTCAGCACGCTGCTCCTTCTCGTGGACTGTTCGGGTGATTTTGGCCCACGTGGGCTGTCTGTTCAGTACACACAGGACGTCCGTGGGTGTCCGTCAGCACACACAGGACGTCTGTGGGTGTCCGTCAGCACACACAGGACGTCCGTGGCTGTCCAAGTGTGTCCGTCAGCACAAACAGAACGTCCGTGGCTGTCCATCAGTACACAAATCAGCACGTTGGTTCTTGGACTCAGCACGCTGACCCTTCCTGTGGACTGTTTGGGTGATTTTGGCCCACGTGGGCTGTCTGTTCAGTACACACAGAACGTCTGTGGGTGTCCGTCAGCACACACAGGACGTCTGTGGCTGTCCGTCAGCACACACAGCATGTATGTGTGTCCGTCAGCACACACAGAACGTCCGTGTGTGTCCGTGTGTGTCCGTCAGCACACACAGGACGTCCGTGGCTGTCCATCAGTACATATATCAGCACGCTGGTCTTTGGACTCAGCACACTGGTCTTTGGACTCAGCATGCTGCTCCGTCCCGTGGACTGTTCGGGTGATTTTTGCCCACATGGGCTGTCTGTTCAGTACACACAGGACGTCTGTGGATGTCCGTCAGCACACACAGAACGTCCGTGGGTGTCAGTCAGCACACACAGGACTTCCGTGGCTGTCCATGTGTGTCCGTCAGCACACACAGAACGTCTGTGGCTGTCTATCAGTACACATATCAGCATGTTGGTCCTTGGACTCAGCACGCTGGCCCTTCCCGTGGACTGTTTGGGTGATTTTGGCCCACGTGGGCTGTCTGTGCAGTACACACAGGACGTCCGTGGGTGTCCGCCAGCACACACAGGACGTCCGTGGGTGTCCGCTAGCACACACAGGACGTGTGTGGCTGTTCATGGCTGTCCGTAAGCACACACAGGACATCTGTGACTGTCCGTGTGTGTCTGTGTGTGTCCGTCAGCACACACAGGACGTCTGTGGCTGTCCATTAGTACACATATCAGCACGCTGGCCCTTCTCGTGGACTGTTCGGGTGATTTTGGCCCACGTGGGCTGTCTGTTCAGTACACATAGGACGTCCATGGGTGTCTGTCAGCACACACATGACGTCCGTGTGTGTCCAAAAGCACACACAGGACGTCTGTGGCTGTCTGTGTGTGTCCGTCAGCACACACAGGACGTCTGTGGCTGTCCATCAGTACACATATCAGCACCTTGGTCCATATATTAGCACGCTGCTCCTTCTCGTGGACTGTTCGGGTGATTTTGGCCCACGTGGGCTGTCTGTTCAGTACACACAGGACGTCCATGGGTGTCCGTCAGAACACACAGGACGTTTGTGGGTGTCCGTCAGCACACACACAGGACGTCTGTGGGTGTCCGTCAGCACACACAGGACGTCCGTGGCTGTCCATGTGTGTCCGTGTGTGTCCGTCAGCACACACAGAACGTCTGTGGCTGTCCATCAGTACACATATCATCACGTTGGTCCTTGGACTCAGCACGCTGACTCTTCCTGTGGACAGTTCGGGTGATTTTGGCCCACGTGGGCTGTCTGTTAAGTACACACAGGACGTTTGTGGGTGTCCGTCAGCACACACAGGACGTCCGTGGGTGTCCGTCAGCACACATAGGACATCCGTGGCTGTCCATGTGTGTTCGTGTGTGTCCGTCAGCACACACAGAACGTCCATGGCTGTCCATCAGTACACATATCAGCACGTTGGTCCTTGGACTCAGCACGCTGACCCTTCCTGTGGACAGTTCGGGTGATTTTGGCCCACGTGGGCTGTCTGTTCAGTACACATATGACGTTTGTGGGTGTCCGTGTGTGTCTGTGTGTCTCCGTCAGCACACACACATGACGTTTGTGGCTGTCCATTAGTACACATATCAGCACGCTGGTCCTTGGACTCAGCATGCTGGCCCATCCCGTGGAATGTTCGGGTGATTTTGGCCCACGTGGGCTGTCTGTTCGGTACACACAGGACGTTCATGGGTGTCCGTCAGCACACACATGACGTCTGTGTGAGTCCGACAGCACACACAAGATGTTCGTGGCTGTCCGTGTGTGTCGGTCAGCATACACAGGACGTCTGTGGCTGTCCATCAGTACATATATCAGCACGTTGGTCCTTGGACTCAGCACACTGACCCTTCCCGTGGACTGTTCGGGTGATTTTGGCCCACGTGGGCTGTCTGTTCAGTACACACAGGACGTCTGTGGGTGTCCGTCAGCACACACAGGACGTTCGTGGGTGTCCGTCAGCACACATAGGACATTTGTGGCTGTCCATGTGTGTCTGTGTGTGTCCGTCAGCACACACAGAACGTCCGCGGCTGTCCATTAGTACACATATCAGCACGTTGGTCCTTGGACTCAGCACGCTGACCCTTCCTGTGGACAGTTCGGGTGATTTTGGCCCATGTGGGCTGTCTGTTCAGTACACATATGACGTCTGTGGGTGTCCGTGTGTGTCCGTGTGTGTCTGTGTATGTCCGTCAGCACACACACATGACGTCTGTGGCTGTCCATTATTACACATATCAGCCCGCTGGTCCTTGGAGTCAGCACGCTGGCCCTTCCCGTGGATTGTTCGGGTGATTTTGGCCCACGTGGGCTGTCTGTTCAGTACACACAGGACGTCCATGGGTGTCCGTCAGCACACACATGACGTCTGTGTGAGTCCGACAGCACACACAAGACATCCGTGGCTGTCCATGTGTGTCGGTCAGCACACACAGGACGTCTGTGGCTGTCCATCAGTACACATATCAGCACGTTGGTCCTTGGACTCAGCACGCTGACCCTTCCTGTGATAACCCGCCCTTTGGGATAAAATGGTTGAGAGAGCAAAAGTCAGAATCCAGAGCCGAGCTTTTGGGAATCAAAGCAATTGAAGGAATGTTAAGTTTTGATCACTTAAGACTTAACATGGATCGAAGAAAATAGAAGATTGGTCGAGAATCAACTTTCTGGTTGAGTCGCGGGCAATACCGATCGATCGGGAAATTTGAAGTACGAGAAGGTCGAAGAATGAATCGTGAGTGAAGCATGAGTTGAGATAAGCTGCTCTACCATTGTTAGAAATGTCTTAGATTGATTAGACGGCAGTTTTGGAAGAATCACATTTTTGAAGCACGACGGTTTAGAAGCTCGACGTTTTTGAAGATTGACGTTTCTTCATCGCGAAGTTTTTTCGGAATATCTTCGTATCAGTAAAATATTTTTCTGAAGATATTATAAGTTGGAAGCAGGACGGGAATTAAGCAGGACGGGAAGCAAGCACGACGGGATTGAAGCACGACGGGAAAACCCGAAGTTGGGCAAAAACCCTAATTTCGGTATTACGAAATTCTTTGAGGAAGCCGGAGGCTCGGGAAATATTTTTAAAGGATATCAAAAATCATCTGTAGTTTATTAAAAATATTCAGAGAATCAGAATGGGAGCGGAAAAATATTCGGGATTGATCGCGGGTCAGAAATTCACAAGAAGGGTCGAAATCGCGCAAAGGAACCGAGAAGCTCGAGGTGGCTTGATCAGAAGGGATAAGAACGTGGTGGCAACTGTCTAACCAGCTGAGTGTCAAGAGAAGCTCGAGGTGTCACCGTGCATGGAAGCTGCACATGCAGCTTGACACATAGAAGCACGAGGTGGAACGGCCAAGCACGAGGTGTCTCCGCGCATGCAACCGAAGCATGCTGATCGACATGTGTGAGGATGTGTGGCGCCTTGCATGAGCTCCAGTCATGCAGCCTGACATCTGGGAGGAGTGGTGGCGTCCTGCATGTATCCTGGACATGCAGCCAGCCATGTGGAGCACGAGGTGCCGCCGTGCATGCGTCCGGAGCCATGCGGAGCGACACACGGGCTGCCACCAACCTGAAGCTGATTGGCTGGTGTCTCCTATATAAAGACCACGACCCCTTCTCATTTCATTCATCCATACCTTTCAAAAGGAAGTTAAAAAAGTGGGTTAGAGAGAGAGAAAGAAGTAGAAAAAGAAAGTAAGAGGTTCTGAGCTATTTCGAGAGTTTTAGAGAGTTTTCGAGATCAGTTTCTCTACTGATTTCAAGTCAGCGCCAAGGGAAGTTTCTGGCCAACTGAAGATCAACCAATTGAAGATCAATTCAGATGGGAAGCAAGTCAACGTGGTTAGAGAGAGAGAGAGAAAGAAAGTGTAGCTGAGTTCTGAAGACCGATACTCCACCGAGAAGGCCAGTTCCGTCCAATCGGCGATTCTCTACGATTGTGACGCGGAAGCTCTGTCCAATTCAATCCATCCAAGCCAGTCATATTCTCCTACAATCATGTGGAGGTGCTGTCCAAGATTAGTTAAGTTTCATGGGTTCAGATCAGTCGAAGTTCTCCTCGATACTCCGCCGAAATGTCCGAAGAACTGTCCAGCAGCTAAAGGAGATTCTGTCCAGATCAGTCTGTCCAGACGTGTCAGTTTCTTCATGATGAAGCCGAGGTTATGTCCAAGTCAAGATCAGTCCAGTCCAGTCCAGTCAAGGCGTCCCTTGGGTTTTGGCCAAGTCCTCTACGATCAACCAGCTGCTTCTCGCCTAGAACACTGTGAGTTGGTTTGTGTGAATTCCACTTGGAATTTAGGGTAGTTTTGTGAGTTGGTTTGTTTGAGTTCCACTTGGAACTTAGGATAGATCGAGTTGCATATAGAGTAGTAATATCACACTGATGCATGATAGAGTCCTAGGGTTTTTTTTTATTTATGAATTGGACTCAGTTTAGCATGGGCTAAGCTGAGATATAATGGAATTAAGACTGAGTTAATAACCTGACTAGGACTAGGGCTAGGATGCATCATGTTTTCTATTCTTGCGTGTTGATATGGTTGAGTGCAGGTTCCCGTTATCTTTAAGGATAGTTTCATAGCAGGAGGCTGGACTATCTGGATAACGGTTTGATTTATTTGTTTAGTATTGATATTATTGTTTAGTTATTAGTACTAAGGGTCTTAGGCCATATAGGCTGGACTACTGGTACTATGGTTAGTCTTGTGGAGTCGAGTGTCTAGTTAGGTTCTGGAACTTTATCTTTAGGTTAGGTTCTAGATTGAATTTGTGTTGTGTGAGTGTGCCGACAGTATGTGCGTAACCCGCCCATACTAGGCTTGTGTAGGGGTGAGTTAGTGTTCCTTCAGACCTCGTACCCAGCGGGTTCAAGGAAACCCCTTATTCGCTGGATCGGGAAGACTCAGAGAGACGGGGTCATGGCCTAGGGCTGAGTTATTACACGACGGTGTAATGTGGCAGTGACCCGAAGGACTGTGGGCTGTCGTGCGGTGACCCGAAGGACTGTGGGCCGCGGTCGGTTGAAAGTTCCTTCTTCTGGCCTTTGTGGTAGGGAGATAGGATATTGCCGATGTTGAGGAGGAACACGAGATCACCAGGGCCCATGTTAAATATTGAGTCTAGAGTTAGAATAGTGTGTCGAGTTAGTTTTATTGTGTCGTCTTGAGGGTGAGGAACCCTCGAGATAGTGTAGCACCGATATACGGTGTTACGAGTTAGATCGAGTCGTAGATACTCATAGTCTTATTATTGTGATTGTGTTTGTGGTTGACTGATTTGCTTGCAGGTTCTGACATTAAGTCATAAGTCCGGTTTAGGTACCGGATTAGGCTTGGTGTGTATTTGGTTATTGTAGGCCGACGTTGCCTGTATGTGTTTGAGGGATTGCTTGTGAAGGGTGGTGGATATTAATGCTATGCGGTATCATTGGTTGGCCGATCATGTTCTTGTTTGATTGTTGGTCGATCGACTAGTGATACTTGTATAGTCTAAGTGTCTAACACTACATGAGTACTGAACTCAGGCGTATATATGGTTAACTAGGGATTGGTTGTTGACTTGTTTTTATGCAGGTTCCCGTTACTTGAAGCTAGATCATGGCAGGAGGCCAAGTCTAACTTAGTAACGGTTTGCTTAGCCTTAGCTTTTATTGCATGCTAGGGCTAGATTGATTGTTATTTTTGGGTTGTCCGGGTTAGAGTCTAGGTTGCGGGTAGAGGCCGCCAGCTCACTGAGTAACATTAGGTTACTCATCCAACTCCGTTGTCCTTTTTGCAGGTCGCTTTAGGTAAGGATGATCGGATAGCTTGGTGCTGGACGTTAGGACCGCCGGTGTAGATTTTCATGCCTTTTGTAAACGGTATTGTGGATTTGTGTTTAGTTGACTCGATTTGGCATTAGGCCGGGACCGGTCTCGAATTATATCAATGTATGGATATTTCTCGAATAAATAAAGTAATTGTTTTATATGCGCTTCATGAGTACTCTGATATTTGACTAGTCCGGTCTAACACAACGTTAGGTCGTAGTACGGGTTGAAAAGCCTTAGGCCTCGATCTAACGGAAAACGCTAACTCTAGGTACGGGTTGCAAAGCCTTATGCCTTGACGCAGCGGGACGAGTTAGTGGATGAACTGGTCTAGGTCGTGGAGTAAAAGTTTGTGACTCTGACCGGATCGTCCCTAACCCGTCACGTAGCGCTTCCGGACCATGGTGTTGGGTTGGACGGTCAGTCATGTTCTGGTTTGATTGTTGGCTGGCCGGTTGGCTCATTCATCTCTAACCCTGGGTGTTGGATGGTCGATCGGTCATGTTCTTGTTTGATTGTTGGCCGGTTGATCGACCATATGTCTAGGACGGTTCGGGGGTGTTACAGAGGTGGTATCAGAGCATGGTTTCGTCCATGCTTTCGGAACTCATGATTTAATCGGTTTTAAATATTTATCGAGTCAAAATGAGTCACAAAAGGCATTAGGGAAACCGGTCACGTCCAGCGATAGGATTTGTGGTTTTAGGAATTAGGATTGAGATAGTGGAATCTAGAACTGTTAGGTTGCTTGGGTAGAACTGTTAGGTTGCTTGGGTAGAACTGTTAGGTTGCTTGGGTAGCACTATTAGGTTGCTGGTTAGAATTGCGGTTAGGTTGCATTGTTAGTATTTGCTGGGTTAGTAGATTATGTGATTAATTACTAACTTGCATGTGAGGTGTTCTTTTGAGTTGCAGCGAGTAAGTGTGTTTGTTGATCGGAACTTTAAGGGATGAAAACCTTAAAGTGGAGGGAGTTCGAGGCCAAACCCAAACCCGAAGCGAAAGAGGAGAGACAGATTCAGAGAACTGGGCTGTGGTATGGACTGGACAGATGGGAAGAAACAAGACTTCGTTGGGAAAGGACTTCATCAGTATCTGGGAAATGAGAGATCGAGGAAATGGTTGGAGTAATCAGAGGCGCAGATTGGCAAGATCGTATCATGGGAAATTAGTTGGGCAGCAAAGTAAAAACTAAGAAGAAGACGCAGTGATCATTCAAGTGAAGATTTATGAAGATGATTGTGGTGACATTGGGAAGGACATTCAAGGGACAGTGAAAGGCAGAGTGAAGAGATATGAAGACGATTATGGCGACTTTAGACAGTATACACAAAGGGACATGGCCAAACAAAGTAAAGAGTTATGAAGACGAGTTGAGATTAAGTGAAGCATGAGAAATCAAGAAGTGAAGAAATGAAAGGATTCAAGACCGAGGAAATGCATGGAGATGTATTAAGATGGAGCGAGTTCAGAATCAGAAAATCTAGAAGAAGACTGAAGAAATCAAGGGGAGATATCTAAGGCCAACCGATAAAGAAGCACATCTAGTGATCAAGACAAAGTTATGTAACTAGGAGTTATGGAGGAGTTGTTATCAAGGTGGAGCAAGTTCAAAATCCAAAGTGTTCATGGAGACCTAAAGAAACCGAGAGAAAGGGGAGCCAGCAAAGAACCATATCTTATGACCAAGACCGCAAGACGAAGTTATTCAAAAGCTGAACATCATCACTACACATCAAGGAGGAACATTTCGTGAAGCTAAGCAATTGCGCAACTAAGAATTCGAGGACGAATTCTATTAAGGGGGGGGAGAATGTGATAACCCGCCCTTTGGGATAAAATGGTCGAGAGAGCAAAAGTCAGAATCCAGAGCCGAGCTTTTGGGAATCAAAGCAATTGAAGGAATGTTAAGTTTTGATCACTTAAGACTTAACATGGATCGAAAAAAATAGAAGATTGGTCGAGAATCAACTTTCTGGTTGAGTCGCGGGCAATACAGATCGATCGGGAAATTTGAAGTACGAGAAGGTCGAATAATGAATCGTGAGTGAAGCATGAGTTGAGATAAGCTGCTCTACCATTGTTAGAAATGTCTTAGATTGATTAGACGGCAGTTTTGGAAGAATCACATTTTTGAAGCACGACGGTTTAGAAGCTCGACGTTTTTGAAGATTGACGTTTCTTCATCGCGAAGTTTTCTCGGAATATCTTCGTATCAGTAAAATATTATTCTGAAGATATTATAAGTCGGAAGCAGGACGGGAATTAAGCAGGACGGGAAGCAAGCACGACGGGATTGAAGCACGACGGGAAAACCCGAAGTTGGGCAAAAACCCTAATTTCGGTATTACGAAATTCTTTGAGGAAGCCGGAGGCTCGGGAAATATTTTTAAAGGATATCAAACATCATCTGTAGTTTATTAAAAATATTCAGAGAATCAGAATGGGAGCGGAAAAATATTCGGGATTGATCGCGGGTCAGAAATTCACAAGAAGGGTCGAAATCGCGCAAAGGAACCGAGAAGCTCGAGGTGGCTTGATCAGAAGGGATAAGAACGTGGTGGCAACTGTCTAACCAGCTGAGTGTCAAGAGAAGCTCGAGGTGTCACCGTGCATGGAAGCTGCACATGCAGCTTGACATGTAGAAGCACGAGGTGGATCGCCAAGCACGAGATGTCGCGACGCATGGAACCGAAGCATGCTGATCGACATGTGTGAGGATGTGTGGCGCCTTGCATGAGCTCCAGTCATGCAGCCTGACATCTGGGAGGAGTGGTGGCGTCCTGCATGTGTCCTGGACATGCAGCCAGCCATGTGGAGCACGAGGTGCCGCCGTGCATGCGTCCGGAGCCATGCGGAGCGACACACGGGCTGCCACCAACCTGAAGCTGATTGGCTGGTGTCTCCTATATAAAGACCACGACCCCTTCTCATTTCATTCATCCATACCTTTCAAAAGCAAGTTAAAAAAGTGGGTTAGAGAGAGAGAAAGAAGTAGAAAAGAAAGTAAGAGGTTCTGAGCTATTTCGAGAGTTTTAGAGAGTTTTCGAGATCAGTTTCTCTACTGATTTCAAGTCAGCGCCTAGGGAAGGTTCTGGCCAACTGAAGATCAACCAATTGAAGATAAATTCAGATGGGAAGCAAGTCAACGTGGTTAGAGAGAGAGAGAAAGAAAGTGTAGCTGAGTTCTGAAGACCGATACTTCACCGAGAAGGCCAGTTCCGTCCAATCGGCGATTCTCTACGATTGTGACGCGAAAGCTCTGTCCAATTCAATCCGTCCAAGCCAGTCATATTCTCCTACAATCAAGTGGAGGTGCCTTCCAAGATTAGTTCAGTTCCATGGGTTCAGATCAGTCGAAGTTCTCCTCGATACTCCGCCGAAATGTCCGAAGAACTGTCCAGCAGCTAAAGGAGATTCTGTCCAGATCAGTCTGTCCAGACGTGTCAGTTTCTTCATGATGAAGCCGAGGTTATGTCCAAGTCAAGATCAGTCCAGTCCAGTCCAGTCAAGGCGTCCCTTGGGTTTTGGCCAAGTCCTCTACGATCAACCAGCTGCTTCTCGCCTAGAACACTGTGAGTTGGTTTTGTTTGAGTTCCACTTGGAATTTAGGGTAGATCGAGTCGCATATAGAGTAGAATGATCACGTTATTGAATGGTAGAGTCCTTAGGGTTATTTTATTTATGGAACCGGACTCAGTTTAGCAAGGGCTAAGCTGAGATGAATGGAATTAAGACTGAGTTAATAACCTGACTAGGACTAGGGCTAGGATGCATCATGTTTTCTATTCTTGCGTGTTGATATGGTTGAGTGCAGGTTCCCGTTATCTTTAAAGATAGTTTCTCAGCGGGAGGCTGGACTATCTGGGTAACGGTTTGATTGTGTTGTTTAGTATTGATATTATTGTTTACTAGTTAGTAGTAAGGGTCTTAGGCCATATAGGCCGGACTACTGGTACTATTGGTTTGTGTTGTAGAGTCGAGTGTCTAGTTAGGATCTGGAACTTTAGCTTTAGGTTAGGTTCTAGATTGAGTTTGTTTTGTTGTGAGTGTGCCGACAGTATGTGCGTGACCCGCCCATACTAGGCTTGTGTAGGGGTGATTAGTGTTCCTTCAGCCTCGTACCCAGCGGGTTCAAGGAAACCCCTTATTCGCTGGATCGGGAAGACTCAGAGAGACGGGGTCATGGCCTATGGCTGAGTGATTACACGACGGTGTAATGTGGCAGTGACCCGAAGGACTGTGGGCTGTCGCGCGGTGACCCGAAGGACTGTGGGCCGCGGTCGGTTGAAAGTTCCTTCTTCTGGCCTTTGTGGTAGGGAGATAGGATATTGCCGATAGAGAGGAGGAACACGATGTCACCAGGGCCCAGGTTAGAGTGTTGTGTTAGTGTGTCGTAGAGGGTTATGGGATCCTCGAGTTAGGGTAGCACCGATATACGGTGTTACGTGTTAGATCGAGTCGTAGTTATAGTTATTATTGTGATTGTGGTTGATTGATTTGCTTGCAGGTTCTGACATTAAGTCCTAAGTCTGGTTTAGGTACCGGATTAGGCTTGGTGTGTATTTGGTTATTGTAGGCCTGACGTTGGCCTGTATGTGTTTGAGGGATTGCTTGTGAAGGGTGGTGGATATTAAAGCTATGCGGTATCATTGGTTGGCCGATCATGTTCTTGTTTGATTGTTGGTCGATCGACTAGTGATACTTGTATAGTCTAAGTGTCTAACACTACATGAGTACTGAACTCAGGCGTATATATGGTTAACTAGGGATTGGTTGTTGACTTGTTTTTATGCAGGTTCCCGTTACTTGAAGCTAGATCATGGCAGGAGGCCAAGTCTAACTTAGTAACGGTTTGCTTAGCCTTAGCTTTTATTGCATGCTAGGGCTAGATTGATTGTTATTTTGGGTTGTCCGGGTTAGAGTCTAGGTTGCGGGTAGAGGCCGCCAGCTCACTGAGTAACATTAGGTTACTCATCCAACTCCGTTGTCCTTTTTGCAGGTCGCTTTAGGTAAGGATGATCGGATAGCTTGGTGCTGGACGTTAGGACCGCCGGTGTAGATTTTCATGCCTTTTGTAAACGGTATTGTGGATTTGTGTTTAGTTGACTCGATTTGGCATTAGGCCGGGACCGGTCTCGAATTATATCAATGTATGGATATTTCTCGAATAATAAAGTAATTGTTTTATATGCGCTTCATGAGTACTCTGATATTTGACTAGTCCGGTCTAACACAACGTTAGGTCGTAGTACGGGTTGAAAAGCCTTAGGCCTCGATCTAACGGAAAACGCTAACTCTAGGTACGGGTTGCAAAGCCTTATGCCTTGACGCAGCGGGACGAGTTAGTGGATGAACTGGTCTAGGTCGTGGAGTAAAAGTTTGTGACTCTGACCGGATCATCCCTAACCCGTCACGTAGCGCTTCCGGACCATGGTGTTGGGTTGGACGGTCAGTCATGTTCTTGTTTGATTGTTGGCT